>NC_081560.1:124292674-124499453 GCF_022355385.1 Mustela nigripes
GCAAAGAAGACATCCAGATGGCCAACAGACACATGAAAAAGTGCTCCATATCATTCGGGATCTGGGAAATACAAATCAAAACCACAATGAGATATCACCTCCCACCAGTCAGAATGGCTAAAATCAACAAGTCAGGAAACAACAGATGCTGTCGAGGATGCGGAGAAAGGGGAACTCTCCTTCACTGTTGGTGGGAATGCAAGCCAGTGCAACCACTCTGGAAAACAGCATGGAGGTTTCTCAAAATGTTGAAAATAGAACTACCCTATGACCCAGCAATTGCACTACTGCATATTTACCCTAAAGATACAAACGTAGTGATCTGAAGCAGCATGTGCACCCGAATGTTTATAGCAGCAATGTCTACAATAGCCAAACTATGGAAAGATCCTAGATGTCCATCAACAGATGAATGGATAAGGAAGAGGTGGTATAAATACACAGTGGATTACTATGCAGACATCAAAAGAAATGAAATCTTGCCATTTGGAATGACGTGGATGGAACTATAGGATATCATGCTTAGCGAAATAAGTCAACTGGAGAAAGACAACTATCATATGATCTCCCTGATATGAGGAATTGGAGATGCAACATGGGGGGTTAAGGGGGTAGGAGAAGAATCAATGAAACGAGATGGGATTGGGAGGGAGACAAACCATAAGTGACTCTTAATCTCACAAAACAAACTGAGGGTTGCTGGGAGGAGAGGGGTTGGGAGAAGGGGGGTGGGGTTATGGATATTGGGGTGGGTATGTGCTATGGTGAGTGCTGTGAAGTGTGTAAACCTGGTGATTCACAGACCTGTACCCCTGGGGATAAAAATATAATATATGTTTATAAAAAATAAAAATTTAAAAAAAATGGAAAGACAAGCAAAAATGGGGAAAACATGTACAGTACATACATTTGACCAAAGAATTGTGTCCACATTATTTTAAGAACATCTAGAAATTAATAATAAAAAGACAAGTCAGTAACAATTGGACAAAACACTTCAATAAATTACTTCTAAAAAAAAAAGAAATCATAGTTTTACTCTAAAAACCAGGTTCCTAGGATGTTTTTATTATGATATTTAGTTGTTTATTTTTAATGTAAATATCAGTAACTTTTTATTTAGATTAGAAATTTTTTATTACCTGCTTATCTCTTAGGGATTTTTTTCATTATTTTATTTCAGTTTTTCTGCTTTATTTTGTGTTAATTAAATATATTTTATATCCTGTTGACTCATCCATTGTTTTTTAGCTGTACATTCCTCATATTTTTATTTGTGGTGGTTTCCCTTGAGCTAAAATTTGCATCTCCAACTAAGGACAATCTACTTAGAGTCAAAACAATAGAATTCAAGGTAAACTCAAGGTAAACTGTTAAGAATCTCCTAACAGTACAGTTGTGTTTACTTTTCACTGTGTTTCCACATCAGATATAATGTAATGTAATGTAATCAGATGTAATCAGAAATTCCTTCTGTTTGATTTGCTTCCAAGCCCACCTGCCATTCTGCAGGAATTTCACACATGCTCACAGATTTTTGTACAATTTGAAAACGTAAGAGTAGAAAACGTTTCTCTTGAAATCTTCTGGTCTTCTAAAACCTGTGTTATAATATAAACTTGAAATGGATAAAAGACCTCAACATGAGGCAGGAATCTATCAAAACCCTAGAGGAGACCATAGGTCATAACCTCTTCAACATCAGCCACAGCAACTTCTTTCAAGACATGTCTCCAAAGTCAAAGGAAACAAAAGTGAAAATGAACTTTTGGGACTTCATCAAGATCAAAAACTTCAGCACAGCAAAGGAAATGGTAAAAAAACTAAAGAGTCAACCCACAGAATGGGAGAAGATATTTGAAAATAACACTACAGACAAAGAGCTGATATCCAAGATCTATAAAGAATGCCTCAAACTCAACACTCAAAAAACAGATAATCACATCAAAAAATGGGCAAAAGACATGAACAGACACTTCTCCAAAGAAGACATACAAATGGCTAAGCCAACAGATATATGAAAAAATGTTCATCATCATTAGCCATCAGGGAGATTCAAATCAAAACCACATTGAGATACCACCTTACACCAGTTAGAATGGCCAAAATTAACAAGACAGTAAACAACAAGTGTTGGAGAGGATGTGGAGAAAGGGGAACCCTCTTACACTGTTGGTGGGAATACAAGTTTGTACAGCCACTTTGGAAAACAGTGTAGAGATTCCTTAAGAAATTAAAAATAGAGGGGTGCCTGGGTGGCTCAGTGGGTTAAGCCTCTGCTTTCATCTCAGATCATGATTTCAGGGTCCTGGGATCGAGCCCTGAATCAGGCTCTCTGCTCAGTAGGGAGCCTGCTTCCCCCACCCCTATGCCTGCCTCTCTGCCTACTTGTGATCTCTGTCTTCAAATAAATAAAATCTTTAAAAACAAAGAAATTAAAAATAGAGCTACCCTATGACCATGCAATTGCACTACTGAGTATTTTCCCCAACCATACAGATGTAGTGAAAAGAAGGGCCATCTGTACCCTAATGTTCATAGCAGCTGTGTCCACAATAGCCAAACTGGGAAGACCAAGATGCCCTTCAACAGACAAATGGATAAAGAAGATATGGTCCACATATATAATGGAGTATTATGCCTCCATCAGAAAGGATGAATACCCAACTTTTGTATCAATATGGACAGGACTGGAGATGATTATGCTGAGTGAAATAAGTCAAACAGAGAGAGCCAATTATCATATGGTTTCACTTACTTGTGGAGTATATGGAATAACATGGAGGACATTAGGAGAAGGAAAGGATAAGTGAGTTGGGGGAAATCAGAGGAGGAGATGAACCATGAGACACTGTGGTCTCTGAGAAACAAACTGAGGGTTCTGGAGAGGAGGGGGAGGGAGTTGGGTGAGCCTGGTGGTCGGTATTGAGGGCACGTACTGCATGGAGCTCAATGAATCTTGAAACACTGAGAAATTAAAAAAAAAAAAAAAAAAGGCCTGTGTTAGTTTCTGCCATCCTTTCAATATTTTCTTAAGGGACATTATTCCATGATTCTGTCTCCATCCCAATCCACATGCTCTGGAGCCCTTTCAGTTTATCAGTATGTTAGAACTGAGCCTCGTTATGGTAGTTTTGTACTGTGTCAGTCTGGATAAGAGGGAACTGTTCCCCAAATCCCCTTTCCTGCATACTATCAGGTTTGATTTAGCAAAAAGAAACACTCGCTTAAAATTTGGAATAGAGAATTCAAGAAGTAGCCACTAGTCATTGAATGTCATTATGTAAGATCCAGAATTGCACAGCCAGTAGCAGCTACATGTTCTTCTCCCCTTGGCTTCCAGATTTCTTCCTATCTGATGGTCCTGATGCCAAAACTGAGTGCAGAGCAACATAAGCACAAGGCAGCCCTCTTCCACAGGTGCCCGGAGAGCTAGACATACTTGGTATTAGGGAGTCTGGTTAACAATGTTCTCAACCTCCTGCTTACCAGTCTGAATCTTTATTTCCATAGTTTATCCCACAGACATGTGACTTCTTATTCCTCTAATAAATTCCTATTCCATTATATCCACAGTAGCTCTTTTTGTGTGAACCCAAACTGATGGACTTGGCATCTGGAGTGGAATATTGTCATCTTATAAACATAATAGATGAAGCATTGGCTTTGGAGTCAGATGATAGAGCTATCTCCAACCTACACTGGGCTGTGGTAGGAGCAAAAAGCGAGTCTTTATTGATATTTGAGGTCATTTCCTATAGGAATTAAACTATACTGATTAATATAACTCTGCTCTGCAAACACGTCTTTCCATACCACCCAATCAAAACCGGCACCTACTCTTCCCCACATGGTAGTTCACCTCTTTTTAATGTTCACGTTGTAAGTAAATAGTATTTTCTTTTTTTTAATTCATTCATTTCTATAGACTAGACCTAGAACTTAAACTCTACCAGAGCACAGGCCTTATTTGCCTTTTAAAAACACAAGTGTGGGATACCTGGGTGGCTCAGTCGGTTGGACATCTGACTATTGATTTCAGCTCAGGTCATGATCTCAGGGTTGTCAAGCCCTGAGTCAGGTTCCACAGCCTACTGGGAAATTCTCTCTCCCTTTCCCTCTGCCCCTCCCCTCTTGTTCTCTTTCTTTCTTAATAAATAAATAAATAACTAACAAAACAACAAACATGAGTGCAACAATAAATATTTGTTGACTATATTAATGATGGATTAAATTAATGGATAGAATGAATGCATAAAAGCATTAGTAGTAAATAAGAATACTGTAAACATTCAATTCAATTTTCTTGCTCTGTTTCTTAGTGCCTAGAGCTTCTTTGCTCTCTAATATTCTATCCATGCAAAGAAATCACTGAAAATAATTACAAAATTTCTTAAATTGCATTTTATGTTGCTTTGTTCATACATTCTTTTAGTTGGCTGCTTGATGGAAGGTTTATTGATAGAAATATACCTGAGTTCATCTCAAGCCTGACTGTCAGAAAATTCTTCTTTGAAAATTTTTAGAGGAAAATTATATCCTAAAGGAGATCTATTGTCTATGGTCCTAGTCAAAAGTCAGGACCTGAAATTCAGTGTTGGGATTATCTTTCTTGAGAGGCATTAGTTTTCCATCTATGCAAATCTGCACACTGCAAATGCATAAGGCATGAAACCAGTGCTGGAGGTAATCAGATTCTAAGCCAGGGACCATAGGAAGGGCAGAACGTTGTAACAACTATGCTTACTGTAGACCTACAGTGCACAAGCACTGTGCTAAGCATTGCAGATACATCCTTCATCTGTCACTCAGACTGAATGTTCAAGCTCAGCATTCGTAACAGACACACCCATTGCAGGTGGAGAAAATACAATTACAGCCCCCTTGCACCAGGCCTCACAGCGAGGAAATGCTGAAAGTTAAAAATGAACTTGAATTCTGAATCTAAACTTAGTTCTTGTTTTCATAAGGTCAATCTGTGTTCCAATTTATTATAAAATAAAATATTTCTGATAAAAAGAAATGTAAGACAATCATGTAAAACTTACTTTGAGCTTGGAGTCAGAAATCTGGGTTCTATTTTCCAGCTCTGTGGCCAGTGATGATTTGATTTGGGGAAGATCATAGATCAGTGGCTTTCTAGCTGTTTTTATTAGTCAGATCCTTTCTTTGCAAAGTAAGGAATCAATCCATTGTACCTTAAAAGTAGAACCTAAACCTCCAAGCTCCTACATAGGCCATCCTTGAATGAGGCACACTTGATTGAGGGAAACCTGTGTGCACAAGCTGCTGGTAGCCCGCCACAGCCTGTTCCTGTCTGTCTGTCCCACATGGAGTCCAGACATCAGCACCTGAGCTTTCTGATCATTGGCCCCAGCAGGGAGTTCTCCAGTACCACACACTTCACTCTTTTCTTGAGGCTTTTGTGA
The DNA here is from genome assembly GCF_022355385.1 of Mustela nigripes. NCBI lineage: Eukaryota > Metazoa > Chordata > Mammalia > Carnivora > Mustelidae > Mustela > Mustela nigripes. The sequence continues at coordinate 124,298,104 of NC_081560.1, forward strand.
AGAACTCATCTGTTTCCAGCAATTTTTCACAGATGCACACATATCCTCTTCCATCCTCTTCCTTTGTTCTAGAAACCTTCTCTGATTTCCTCTTCACTCTGTGTCCCTCTCTGTTCAGCCCGTGACTCTGATCATAGCTGTGGAGAGCAGGGCCAGCCAGGTAGCCTCACTCACCCAGCAGAGTGTGCTTTCTGTCTCCACGGCCTTTACCAATTCCCATACCCTTCCTCAGAACTTGCATGAAAGGATTGCCATAATCCTGATTAAGCCTATTTCTTCCTATGTTCCAGCGCTCATGAAAATCAAATTATTTAACTGTGTGGGGTTTTTGTCTCTGCTGTACAAGAGCAGTGATTAGCAGTGTTCTTCCCTGATGTGACTCATATTTCAACTGTACCAAATGACAAGGAAGCATGTTAGAAGCCAAGAAACTAGTCACTGTATGTGACTACTCTTGGTGAATGTATTCCAGACTCTTAATCACTGTCTGAAAAAAACAAAATTCAGGGGGCACCAGGGTGGCTCGGTCAGTTAAGTGGCCAACTCTGGATCATGATCTGATTCAGGTCATGATCTCAGGGTTAACCAACAGGAGGTCATACTCCTGAGACCTTAGGAAGGCAGGGGTAGACCCTTCAGGTCGAAGAAGATACTTTTATATGATATGGCTGAAAATACCGATTGCTTTTTTATTGATAGCACTCTTTTGTTGTGACTTCTCTAAAGAATTATATGGGAGAAGGGAACAAAAGTATCTGGAGAAATACTTCATGTCAGGGAATAATCCAGGCTCTGATTTTTTAAAAATAATATATATACAGACACATACACATGCCAAAAATGTACTTAACTAAATTAAATATATATAAATAAATGGTTATTAAAACACTTGAAAATTAAAGACTCCATTCTTAAACAAGCAGTTAAATCCAGAATTATATTGATAATGCTGGCCTATGAGGGTAATGGCAATATGGCAAAAGCCTAGTTTTGGGGTTTTTTGTTTTGTTTTTTCTTTCCAAGAGCTCTTCAGATATCTGGTTACACTCCACAGAAATTGCCATCAACTGTTTAGTTTCTTCTTCTTCTTCTTCTTCTTTTTTTTTTTTTAACACAGTTATTAGGGTTCTTCAGAGAAACAAATGATAGAAGGGCAATATGTTTCTAGATCTATCCATCTGTATCTCTATATATCTGTAGAAAGGCAAAGGGGGGAGAGAAGTAGAGATTTATGATAAGGAATTGGCTCAACATGATTATGGAAGCAAATCCCAAGATCTGCGGTTGGTAAGCGAGGCACTGGGAGAGCCAACAATGCAATCTAGTCTGAGAGGAAGCCTGAGAACCAGGACAGCCAACAGCCTTGAGACCCAGAGAGCTGGTGTCTCAGCTTGGGTCTGACGACAGGAGTGTAACTAATGTCCACCTTGAAGGCAGACAGGAGTTCCCTCTTTCTGGGGAAGGGGCAGCCTCTGTATCCAGTTCAGGCCTTCAACTGCTTGGACAAGGCTCACCCACATTAGGGAGGGCAATCTGCTGCACTCAGCCTACTGAGTAAAATACTCAAGCATTCCTCTTGTTCAGAGACACCCTGACAGATAACACAGAGTAACTGTCAACTACACATTTGGACCCCGTGGTCCATCGAGCTGGCACATAAAAATAACCATCAAGGTTCTCATCTTTCACAGGTCTCTTTCAGTTTGGTTTAGGACATGCTGACATTGTGAGTTTTGTCATAATGATGTCAGTAATTCAAACATATGTCCTCATTCTGCCCCTCTTACCTCGATTGAGTTTAATGAAGCCTTGTTCTACCCTAACTCCCATCAAGCCACTGTGGTACCACATGCAAAGCACAGAAACTCTCTGCCGCCAAGTCTCAAACAAAATATATCGCATGTGAACACAAATCTCATGACTTTCTGTAGTGAAAAGTCACCGACTTTAGAGACACATTGTAAATATACTTCAGATGGCAGAACAGCTTCAAAAATCACTTCCTTTTGGTGTTCAGTTGTATCAACCCACACATAAATATTCTAGGACCAAATTTATTGAAAAAAAGATTTTTGTAAGTTATATCTCTGACGACTCAAAACAAAACGATTGGCTATATAAGACTCAACATATCCTCCTCCAAGTTTTAATTGTTTTGTAACAAAAACCTGTTTTTACTATAAAAATGTATTATTCCAATCATAATACTGACAATGTCATGCTATTAATATTGAAAATCTCACAGCAAGTATAACAAAACTATTCATAAAATATAATCTTTATTTTGCACCAAGCAGAATGAGCTGTTTTACAAGCCCTAGGTTTTCCATCTAAAAATCCCAATTAACAGATGTGAGGCAATTTCCTCTTCTACTGTGAGAGGCATCAGAAAAAATAAATTAATAAAAGACAACCAGTTCTAGAATTCAGCTCTCATAGCTTTATTCCACAAATGGCATGGGATCTTTTGTTGATGTTTTCCAAGTAAGCTCTGAGTTAGCAGTATTTTTTTCCCAAAAGGAAACTGAACAAGATTCTACCATCCACAACAGTAAATGATACTTATTCAAATCAATATACATTTAATTTTAACTTACATGATGGACAGCAGGAATTTTGCAGTGACATGGACTATAGATTCAAATCTTGTTACACCCCTTACTGGCAAATACCAAACCTATGCACACCTCAATTTTACTTAAAAAAAATGAGATGATAACTACCCCATGTGGTAACCTCAAGATTTAACCTATTAACATCAAGGCTGGTGTGTAGCAGATACACAGTGAATGACAGCTCTTGTGGACATTGCTCTCAGCAATACCCACAAAATAAAATAATATGAGAATTTTTAAAGAGGGTCTTTGTGTAATGGTTCATAAAAATATCCTAAATACATTAATAGTTAAAAAAAGATATGTATTGTTTTTGTGTGTGTGTAAAAGAGCAGAAGTAAAGGATTTTTATCTAAAGCACTTAATCCCCCAAATATAATGAGCACTCTTCCACAAAGACACCTCAAAATTACTACAAACAAATACACACACATAAAATGTTCCAAACCTTCTGCATCCATACATAGGCATGTGATGTTCAAACTGCAGGCAAAAAAAAAGACAAAAAAAAAGATTATTATCACAGTATACCCCCCTGCCCCATCACTAACCATGCAAGACCAACAATAAAGGGACATCTTTAATGGGCTGAAATAAAGATGGACATAATTTTAGTGTGAGATTCTATTTCAAGCAAGCACTACGTGTGTATATCTCTATGGTCTCTTCCTTTGGAGCTAATGACAAAATTCTATTGACTCTTTCCATTGAACTGTTCCTGATATTTAAAAATACAATTCATAGACTCCTTGGCTGAGGAAAAAAAAAAAGATGGTGTTATTGGTTCATAACTCAGCATCAATCACTTGATCTCATTAACAGATGTAAAATTAAGGAAAAAAATCTAAAGTCAGAGTTTCTTTTGGTGATACTTTAAAAAATATTATGATGATTTTGATAATGCTGGAAGGCATATCAGGGAGGCATGCAATGAGCGACTTCTCTGATGGTGGTCCTCCACTAAGAAGTATACTACAAGGAGTTGTTCAGGTAAAATGAAAATAATACTAGACAAAAACACAGAAATGCAGAAATTAATGAAAAGAATAATAAATATGTGGGTATATCTAAATGATACTGATTATACAAAATGCTGACAATGTCTTATGAGGTTTCAAATCTATGCGGAATTTAAATACAAGACAACAATGGCAAATAGATGAAGTAACAGCAAATGCACTTAAAATACTGTAAGATCCTTCCATCATCTGAGACATGGTAAAAGTACTAATTTATAGCAAATTTAGTAGGTTAATATGTTTGTTGTTACCTTTAGAGGAAACACTAAAACAATAGTTAACTTATTTATTTTTAAAGATTTTATCTATTTATTTGAGAGACAGAGACAGAGATAGTGACAGCACAAGCTAGGATTAGAAGGAGAAGCAGACTCCTCACTGAGCAGGGAGCCTGATGTGGGGCTTAATCCCAGGACCCTGTGACATGACCCTAGCCAAAGGCAGATGCTTAACTGACTGAGTCACTCAGGCACCCCAACACCAAAACAATAGTTTGAAAAAGAATATATGACAATTTATTAGGAGAATTAATTTAAGTGTTAAAATAATAATATTAATCCAAAGGGATGAAAAAGAAACAAAAAAGAGGTGAAAAATAAAGAAAACATTTAAATGGATTTTAATCCTAGTATATTAGAAATTACACTAAATGATAAAAGGCTGTTATACCACTTGAAAGAGAAGGATTATCAGACTAGATAAGGGGAAAAAACACTATGATACAAGAATCAAACTTTAAATATGAAAACACAGAGTTCAAAATTAAAGAATGGAAAAATACACTCTCTTCAAATACTAAAGAGAGAAAACTCATGTAGCTTAGTGATATTAAAGTAGACATTAGGACAAAAATAACCAAAATAGGAGGAGGAAGAAGCAAGATGGTAGAGGAATAGCAGACTAAAATATCATCATATCCCAGGAGAGCAGCTAGATAGTTATCAAACATTCCGAACACCTACAAACTCAACAGGAGATTGAAGAGAAGAGTAGCAATTCTAGGAATAGAAAATCCAACACTTTCCGGAAGGTAGTACATGCAGAGAAGTGAATCCAAAGCCAGAGTAAAACAGACCACGGGGGAAGGGGCCAGCTCCCGGCAAGCAGTGGAACAGTGGACCACAAAATTTAGAAGTCTGCTCCACTGAGGGACAATACTCCTGAGGCTAAGCGGGGGTGGAGCCCTCATGGGTACTGTGTGGTCTCAGGTCCTTGGGGTCACAGAAAGACCAGGAGTGTCTGAGTGTGGCAGAGCTCCCAGGTATCAGAGCAGGGAAGCCAGCTGTAGAGATGGAGCCGAGTAAGTGAGCCCTCAGCTCAGGGTTACCTTAAACCATGATCTGTGGCACAGTCAGGTTAGGACCTTTCAAGCAGGGATCCCAAAAGTGGCAGATCTGTGGAGACTCCTCCTTCCTTCTCTGGGAGGAGTGGTGCAGAAGCACATGGCAGGAATCTGCTGGGTTTGGAGACACCAAACAGGGCCATGCACAGAGACAGAAATGCTTGGTCACAGGCTGGGTGAGCTCAGAGTATGGCCAGAGACCAGGGAGATGGGAGGGATTGACCGTTCTTCTCTGAGGGTAAACTGAGGAGTCTGGCCCTGAGCTCTCAGCTCCTCCGGGCCAAGATTGGGAGGCTGACATTTTCCTTCCCATCCTCCAAAGCTCTACAGAAAGCGTTCAGGGAACAAAAACTCTGGAGAGCAAACCCGAGCAGATTACTTAGCTGGGCTCTGGCAAGGGAAGTGCCATTCTGCCTTGGGCAAAGACATTTGAGAATCATGGCAACAGGCCCCTCCCCAAGAAGAGCAGCAAGAACATCCAGCCAAGACCAAGGTCACACATCAACGAGAACCGTGGAATGCCTGAGCTGAGGAAAGCAATGCATAGAATTCATGGCTTTTTCCCCATGATCCTTTAGTCTTGCAAAAAAATTTTTTTAATCTTATTTTTTCTTATTCTATTTTTTAACTTTCCCTCTTTTAAAATTTTTAAACTATTTTAATTTAACAATAGCTTTTTTAAAAAAAATTAAATTTTTATTGTTATAGTAATAATTTTATCCCTTTCTTGTATTTAACCTTATATTTTGTATACAGATAGTTTTTCTTTTCTTTAAATTTTTGGGATACAGTTTTTTCTAATAGATCAAAAATACCCTAAATCTAAAACATGGCTTTGTTATAGTCTCCAGGCTGATAACTTTCTCTCCTTTTTTTTTCTTTTTCTAACCAACTTATCTTATGAATTCCTTTTTTTAGAATCTTTTCTTAATTTTCATCTTTACAGTCATATTCATACCTTCATAGTGTTTACCCTTACTTTTGTATATATATTTAAGTTTTTCTTTCTTTAAAATTTTAGGAGTTACTTTCTTCTAAGAGACCATAATACACCCAAAATCAAGTGGGTGCCTCTGTTCTATTCACAAGTATTTTTTTAAATTTTAAATTTTTATTTTTTCCCCTTTCTTCTCCCCCAAGTTTTGGGTCTCTTTTGATTGATTAGCATATATTTTCCTGGGGTATTTGCCACCTTTTTAGTATTTAATTCTATTGTTCATATATTCTTATCTGGATAAAATGACAGGGCAGAAAAGCTCACCACAAAAAAAAAAAAAAAAAAAAGATCAAGAGGCAGTACTGATGGCTAGGGACCTAATCAATATGGACATTGGTAATATATCAGAACTAGAGTTCAGAATGACAATTATCAAAGTGCTAGCTGTGCTCAAAAAGACATGGAAGATACTAGAGAATCCCTGTCTGGAGAAATAAAATGTTTTTCTGGAGAAATAAAAGAACTAAAATCTAACCAAGTTGAAATAAAAAAAGCTATTAATGAGATGCAATAAAAAATGAAGGCTCTTCCTGCTAGGATAAATGAGGCAGAAGAGAGAGTTAGGGATATAGAAGACCAAATGACAGAGAATAAAGAAGCAGAGCAAAAGAGAGACAAATAACTACCAGACCACAAGGAGAGAAATAAGTGCTCAACATCACTTGGCATCAGGGAAATGCAAATCAAAATAACAATGAGATACCACCTCATACCAGTCAAATGGCTAAAATCAACAAGTCAGGAAATGACAGAAGCTGGAGAGGATGTGGAGAAAGGGGAACCCTCCTACACTGTTAGTGGGAATGCAAGCTGGTGCCACCATTCTGGAAAACAGTATGGAGGTTCCTCAAAAAGTTGGAAACAGAGCTACCTTATGACCCAGCAATGGCACTACTGGGTATTTACCCTAAAGATACAAATGTAGTGATCCTAAGGGGCATGTGTACCTGAATGTTTATAGTAGTAATGTCCATAGTAGCCAAACTATGGAAAGAGCCTAGATGTCCATCAACAGATGAATGGATAAAGATGTGGTGTGTGTACACACACACACACACACACACACACACACACACACACACACTGGAATACTATGCAGCCATCAAAAGAAATGAAACCATGCCATTTGCAATGACGTGGTTGGAACTAGAGGGTATTATGCTGAGTGACAGAATTCAGTCAGAGAAAGACAATTATCATATTATTCTCTGATATGGGGAATGTGAGAGGCAGGGTGGGGGGTTTGTGGGGTTGGGAAGGAAAAAAAACGAAACAAGATGGGATTGGGAGGGCAAAAAACCATAAGAGACCCTTAATCTCACAAAACAAACTGAGGGTTTCTGGGTGGTTGGGGGATAGGGAGAGGGTGGCTGGGTTATGGACATTGGGGAGGGTATGTGCTGTGAAATGTGTAATCCTGATGATTCACAGATCTATACCCCAGGGCTAATACTACATTTAATGTTAATAAAAATAATTTTAAAAATGACTAAAACATATTCAGAAGTAGATTTCATAACATAAATATAAAAGGGACAATTCATCAGGAATAGACAGTGATTTTAAAATCCCTATGCATACAATAGTGTGGGCTAAAATATATTTTAAAAATTTGGAAAAAGCTAAAATAAAAAATATTGTGGAAGATTTCAGAAATCTCTCAGTGAAATATGGAGCAAGCAGAAATAGTGAAGAAATAGAAAAACTGAAACACAATTAACAAATTTTCTCTTTCAAGACTCAGGTTTTCAGGCAGTATGAGTAAAAGCAAATCCTCCCTGGTGAAGTTTTGGAATCTGTGGTTTGCTGTCTGACATTAATCTTAGATAATTTCTCACCATTGTATCTTCAAATATCCTTTCTACACTATAATCACTCTCTTCTCCTGGGATGCTGATTAGTTATATGTTTGAAGATTAAGGATCATTATGCAGGTCTTGAACACTGACCTGTTATTGTTTTCTCCTCACTCATTTTTCACTTGGTATTTTAGATTATGTACTTTCTATTGACCTGCCTCCAAGTTTCTAATTCCTTTCTTGGCTGTCTGCATCCTGTCCATTCTTGCACATTCCAGTCTATTCTTGAAACTCTGAGAAACTCTGACAGCTTCATATTTGTGTGGGTTGTTATAGTTATTGTTAAAGGATTGGGATGATGTTCTTTTCAGCTGTCTACATCACTTAGTAAAATCTTGAATTACATATTCTTTTGAATTGAACAAGGAATAAGTTCAAAATGATTGAAGTATCAAGGATATACTTCAAGAAATTTTCCAAAACTAAAATCATGCCTGAATTACTTTCTGATCATTGTATAACAAAGATAGAAATCAATGACCAGTACCTAATTGGAAATAATTTGGATGTTTTAAAAATTAAGCAATATACCTCTCAATAGGTCAGGAAGAAATCATAAATTTAAAAATATTTTAAATATCATAAACTATAACATATTAAACATATAGGAAGAATGTAAAGCTTAGAGAAACATTTATTTTATTTTATTAATTTTTGTTGAGAGAAAAAAAGTGTGGATTAGTGTGGGTGGAAAGGGCAAAGGGTGAGAGAGAGAGAGAGAATCTTCAGCAGACTCCATGCCCTGTGCAGAACCTGACAAAGGCTCAGTCTCACAATCCTGAGTTCATGACCTGAGCTAAAGTCAAGAGTCAGACACGTAACTGAACATTTATAACATTAAATTTACATGTTAGAAAATAAAAGCTAAAAATAAATTATTTATATACTGATCTCAAAATACATTAAAAAGAGTTAGCAGAAGCCAAAGATGAGAGGGAAAAAAGATAAAAATATGATTGGAAATTAATTACATAGAATTACAATAAAAATAAACAAAATATCTACTTTAGATGGATTATAGAATTTATACTCTCTAGCAAGTTTGATATATAATAAAAAAGAAGAGAGCCAAAATCTAATATTCTGTATTTAAAAGGGAACATCACTATAAAGCCTATATATAGTAATGTGTAATAAGGAAATAATGCAAACTGTTTTTCACATTAAAAATTTTTTTTTAATTTTATTTATTTATTAGAGAGAGAGAGAAAGAGAATTCATGTGCACATGTGGGGGAAGGGGCAAAGCAGAGGGACCAGCAGACGTCTGCTAAGCAACAGCCCCATGTGGGGCTCTATCCCAGGACACTGAGATCATGAGCTGAAAGAGAATTCATGTGCACATGTGGGGGAAGGGGCAAAGCAGAGGGACCAGCAGACGTCTGCTAAGCAACAGCCCCATGTGGGGCTCTATCCCAGGACACTGAGATCATGAGCTGAGCTAAAGTGGCTCAGCTAAAGTCAGGCACTTAAACTGACTGTGCCTGAAAACATTTTTTTTTTTTAATTTTAGAAAAATTGGGTATACTCCTTGTAAGAACACTACAGAACTGATCTAACAAAAAAAAAAAAAAAAAAAAAAAAAAAGCAGGAAACCTTAAATGACAGAGTCTTATATTAAAAATTCCCCACAAAGAAAGGTCTATATAAAGAAAGATTCAATAGTGAACTATTTCAAACATTTAATGAAGAAATAATACTAATCTTACAAAAAGTCACTCAAAGAAAAGAAAAAGGGAGAATTTACCAGCTTGCTTTAAAAAGCCAGAATAAACATAATTTTCCTTTATAAGAAGGGAATAACTAATTAACCTTATTTTTTTATAAGATGGGAAAATCAGAGATTACTTATTTCCATGTAACAATCATAAATAACATATTACCAAATTGAGTCCAGCAGAGTATAAAAAGCATAATATGTCAAGTCTAGTTAAGTGTACTTCAAAAAAGAAAAGTGGATTTAATATTAAAAAATAAATGTAATTCTTAAGGCACCTGGGTGACTCAGTTGGCTGAGTGACCAACTTTTGATTTGGGCTCAGGTCATGAGTTTGTGGGATCGAGCTCTCCATCAGGCTGCACATTCAGTGAGGAGTCTGCTTGGGATTCTCCCTCTCCTCTGCTCTTCCCCCTGGGTGTACGTGCTCTCTCTCTTTCTCAAGTAAATAAAATAAATTAAATCTTTAAAAAAAAATGTAATTCACAGATTTCAAAACAAAGTACAAGAACTCTCTATTATGAGTGGGAGAAATGCACAAGTAGTATTTCACAAAATTCAATGTGTGATTGTACACTAAGTGTGATAAGTACACTAAGAAATCTAGAAAAGGAGATGAAAAATCTTACTTAATCCAATAAATTGTACCTACAAAAAATTCAAATAATGGCAAAATATTGCATATTTTTCTCTATGTTTGGAAACAAGATCACAACATCCATTGAACATTGTGCCAAAAGCCCTACTAGATGGTAGAATAAAAAAATTAAAATATACCACTAAACCCAAATGTATTATGCCTTGCATCCCAGAGATTCCAACCTGGGTATATACTCAAAAATGTACAAGAATATACTTGCAACAAAATGAATGAATCTCACAGAATAATACTTAATGAAAGAGCCAGATTCAAAATGAAAACACACTATATTTATTCCATTGGTATGGATATCAGAAACAGGGGAAACTAATTTGCTGTGATAGAGGTCAAAATAGTAACTGACCTTGCGGTGTGTTTAGGGAAGGTGATGTTGCTTGACAATGTTGCCCATGGAAGCATACTATAGTGCTGAAATGTTTCTATTCCTTAATGTGTATAGTATTCACGCACTTACATATATATGTAAAAATAATTCAGCCGTACACTTAAAATATATGCACTTAACGGATAGACTGCCTCAATCAAAAACATTTTAACTAAAAATTAAACATAGAAGTCTTGTTTCTTAAATCTTGACTTAAGCCTAAGAAGTCTTGGAGCAAAATTATCTGGTCAGAAAGGAAATTAATATCAGATAGAAAGGTTAATATCAATTTTGCCGTGGCCTCAAGTGCACAATGAAGATTGAACTGGCACAAACGTGCAGTCAATCTAGAATGTAGTATACTGTTACAGTATATGGTAGACAGTGATTTCTTTTAAAGGGTGACATCTGGTCAAGAACAAACAAGCAAGCAAACAAGGGGAAGCAGAGGAACTGTGATGTGTCCTTGAACTTGAAGTCAACCTGATAAATGACTGGAAGGCATTCCCTTATTTTATAGATCTTCTAAGCTCTTCTACAGGCGTTCAAAATAGCTGTGATTCCAAATGCTGACCTTATCCGAAGAGGTTCAGTCCATTTATTAAGCACCTATAGTTTATCAACCATTGTGCTAAGGTGTATAATATAAATAGACAAAGGACACACTCTATCCTTAAAGGAAATCTCAGTGTAAAGCTGACATATTTTCTCCCTGACCAAATTTTGAATAGGCTCCTCCGAGCCCTCTTTTTGAACAGGTCTCAAGTGTGGCCCCCATCCTGTCTTTTGGTCTATGTAGCCCAGTTTTAGCAAGTATCCCTCCCAACCTTGGTATCTGATCATCCTTAACAACTGGTCAAATTCTTCATTCTCCACCTTTGATATGTGACCACTCTGGGCTATCTTCAGTGGAAATCCCTTTAAGTTGTTTTACCAAAATTCTCTTATCCTCAGTGTCTCCTCTTAAGAATTCACTGACCCCACCCTGCACCCCACTCACCCTCAAGCTCCACTCATTGACTTTAAATTCCCAACTGTGTTGCTGTATTCGGAGATGAGCCTTATTTCTCTCCCTTGTTTCAATAGTTCTGAGTAAAGTCTTTCTTACCATTTTAACATGGGTCAACATATATTTTTTTTCTTTAACATGAAGAAAGCCAGGTTTATAAACAAATATTGAAATATATTATAATAGAAGAGTAGGGATAACATGGGAGACATAAATACTACCTAAGAATGAATAGTTTATCTTAAACACTGTTTGGTGGGTGTTGGTATAGTACAGAAGAGGTATCATCTGAAGAGGATATTGATGGTAAATGCATTTGTAGACAAAAGAAGAGGAAAACCATTTCAAGAAAAAGCAACAGTGTTACAGAAGCATGGGTGTATATAAAGTGTTCTTGAAGCTAAAAATATTTCCTTATCATATGAATGATAATGTCATTGTGGAAAACTAGGGGAAATTATCCTTAGGAATGTGAACTATGGTCTGTAAGTAAAGAGAGGCTATTGGAGGTTTCAAGCAGGGAAGTGAAAGGGTCACTTTTCATTTTTGGTGAACATCTCCAGAAATGTAATGGAGAGTGATTTCAGTGGGTAATATAGGAGATCTGTAACTAAATTGGAACTTTTAGAAAAATATGGCTAAGTAAAAGTGGGAAACTGGATTATAAGTGTGGAATTGATGATGGAAAGAAATGAGTAGACAGTGCAGATTTAGGAATTTACTGGCAGCAATATCTGTTCATTCAATTAGTGAAGCAGAAGGCAAGGTTTGGGAAAAGGCAGGAAATATTAATGACCCCCTAACTGGGAGGATTATATTGACATCAGTCAAACTGAGAGGCATAGAATTTTTAGAAGCATATTTTAAAGGAAGATAAGTGTCTGTGGAGGCTTTATTTGGAGGTAACTCATAAGTAAAAATTGGTGATGAAGATCATGACCATAGCATGATCATGGCACCATTAAACTTTTAAACACCTGTCACTTTCCAGGCTCTGTATTAAATGCTCTGCATACATTAATCTGTTTAATTCTCAAGTCTGTTATTATTTCCATTGAGCAGAAGAGGGAAATGAGTCATAGAGTACTTAGGTGAGTTGGCCAATGTCATGGAGCTTGCACATGACACTGCCAAAGCCTGGAGAGTTCCAGGTCTGTGCAGAAAACCTCAACGCTTCAGGAACAGGCAATGAAAAGATAATTGTCTGGAAGATGATGAACTGATAACCAAAATAAGTTGTCTGGTTGGGGGAATATAACACCAGAATAAACACTGTACTTCTTTAAAGTTAGTTTTTTTTTTTTTTTTTTTTGCCAAGCCTAAAAACATCAGTACTTAGGTATATACAACTGTAGACAACTCACTTATCCACATGAACCCTTTTCTTTTCGTATCTGAAATGAGTTAGCTTGATATAATGATCACTAACTTATTCCCTAAATCTTTGATTTTGGAATTCAGAGTAAGAAACTTACAAAAATTTCTTGTCCTAACCTTGATTTTTTAGTTCATGGAAAATAGTGTAAGAAGAATGTGGAATTACAATGAGTTAGTATGCAAAAGATTTATCACCCTAAATCCAGAAATACATTTTTTTTTAAGATTTTATTTATTTATTTGACAGACAGAGATCACAAGTAGGCAGAGAGGCAGGCAGAGAGAGAGAGGAGGAAGCAGGCTCCCCGGTGAGCAGAGAGCCCGATGCGGGACTCGATCCCAGGACCCTGAGATCATGACCTGAGCCGAAGGCAGTGGCCTAACCCACTGAGCCACCCAGGCACCCCAGAAATACATTTTTTAAGGAGTCATGAAACAAATATGTTTTTCTTTCTAATAAACTTTTGTATCAGAGAGTAAATTATTATAAGGACCCAACAAAAAGCTAATTTTCTCCACATGTATCTATATTGTGACTTTTTTTTTTGAATCACAACTATCTTTAATGATTTCAGAGCCAATAATACATTAGTTGAAACTTGCCTAGTGATTATGCCATTTTATTTAATTCAGCTCTCTCAAGGTTAATTTACAATCATCTCTTTTAAACTCAAGTGATGTTTTGCTGGATTCCTCTAGGGAATAGCACTGAAGTCAGGAAGTCAGCAATAAGCTGCTTAAGGTCAGTTGGGTCAGGTATTTATCTTCCCAGAGCAGGAGTGATCAGACCAATGGGACCGCATCACTCAACTTCAAATGCTTACTATTCTATCAGTCAGCTCCTAAGGACCGCTGAGCATTAGAAAAACTCATTTAGTGTTACTGACATGTTAATTCCAAGACAGCAGTTAAACATTCTGAAAGCTGTATCTGGAAAAGTCATATTTTAAAGCCACTTATACCAGATTAAACAGGAAGGAGTTTTAATAAACAGGTCGTTGCTAATTAACAGTTAGATGAAGAGTGCAACTCTCGCCCATTGTCGTCTTCATCTTCTTTCATGATTCCTCCATATCAAAACAATGCTGTTGGCTTCAAAAGGATTAAGAAAAGCCAACTCAGCTTTGCATCTGATTTGAAAGGGGCACTTTTGGTCTTTCATAATTTTTACTGTATGAAGAAATGCATGTTGCTTTTATTGCTGGAGACTCAACAGGATACTGATGCTTAATTTTCTTCTCCATATTCCATGTGATCTTCAAAAGTTCAACTTTGCTGGGGAAAACGTACTTTCTTTTCTGTGGACCAAGTACTTTAAAAAGCTATTAAAAGGCAAAAAGTTTCCTATTCTACGTTCACTGACAGATGTAAGTGTAATTTTCAGGAGAGTGGGTTTTACAGTATAGAGGACTCTATGAATCACTTCCATCAACCTTTTGTTTGCTGACAGTGAGGACCTCTGGCTGGGAGAGGAGGCATGCTCAGTGCTTGGGGACATAAGGAGATAATGGCAGAGGTGGGACTCAGAACCCAGAACTCATCTTCATGGCAATGTACTTCCCTAGCATATACAGCTCCTGGCAAACTCTGCCAGAACAACACAGCAGAACTTCTCATGCACATAGTAGGAGGTCAGCGCTGCTGTGAACACAGAATGTGTTTTATTCCTACTGACTACTTGGGCATTCTAACTGTGTATTATACTAGATCTTTGAGCCATTTAACTACCGTTAGCTTCTCACTTTACTCTGTTCTATTTCGATAAAGCTAAAACTGCACTCGTCCAAACAGGGAGGAAACCCAAGGACAGAGCTTGCTGGGAGTACCCCCCATCTCTCCCGAGTCCTGGCGACTACCCGTTACCACCCAGCATTTGCCTGTACCCAGGGCATCGGCCTTTGCGTATGATGCACCGACAATCCCCCACCAACACCCCCAGGGTTAAGACATCTTTGGAGCATTTGTCACACTGATCTGTGGCATGAAGACAGAGGAGTCTTATGAGAAAGCACTAAGGTTCATTTGAGATGATTTCATTTATTTTCTCATTTGAGATGATTCATTTATTTTTCAATGTATGCAGCTGTTCGGCAAATATTTATGAAGCACCAAGTGCTAGGCATTTCCCAAAGGCCTGGGGATGTTGCAGGGGAGAAAATCCTTGTGTTCTGGACAACGGATAAGGCTGTTTATTATTAAAATGCTGCATATTACTCCCCTGGGGGAAACTTACTGCCCGGATTGGATTGTGGTCAGTACGGAGCCTTAGGTGGTTCACTGAAAGAGTGCTCAGTAGGTAAAAAATTGATTATAAATATGTCTCTGTTTAGGGAAAAACAAGGTGATTAAAGGTTAGAATGATTATGGTCAGAATGAAAACAATAGTCTGCAAGTTTCCTTCCTTTCCCTTTTCCCCCCAGAGATGAGAAGATTATCTGAACGGATTGAACAGTATTTACATGTTGTATTTGATGGCTGTGTCTCCCCCACAACCACGGCATTTACTAACTTCTATTTGACAGCAGTCCCCTTGCTGTGGACTCTGCTGAGGGATACTCAGGCTGCTATTTAGACCGTTCCCCTGCCCCCGTGTTTTCTGTAAACTGGATGTTACATGAGGAGGCTTAGATTTAATTAATTTCAATTTTCTGGCAACACATGAAGATCTCCAGAGCAGTTATTTATTTTAATAATAAAGAAACTTGCCCATTTCCAAAATCGTTATTCATGAAGCCTAGACAATAAATACATATTTATGACTGTATCTTATACAGCTAGGCTCCTACTATACTTTCTCCCCTAAAGGTAATGCTGACAATTTCAGTTTTAATATTTTGTTACCCCCATGGAAAAAATTTCAGATATAAACAAAACTAAGCAAGTAGGACAATGAATTTCTATATAGTTGGTACCAAGCTACTGAAAAAAAAAAAAATCCACAGTCTTGTTTTATGTTTCTAACCTGGATTGTTTTGAAGTAAATTCTACAAATGATAACAGTTCATCTTTGAATATTTATGTGCTTATTTTTAAAGGAAAAGACTCATTTCAAAAACATAAATTCAATAATATTTTCAAGCTAAAAATAAAATAAAAGTAATTAATACCATCAGATACCTTCCAGAGTTCAGATTTTCCCAATTATGTCCAAAGGAAGTCCATGCGTGAGCATCTGCCTACATCCCAGAAAGCTCTTTCGCATATGTGTTTTTCTCTCTCTTTTTTTCTGTTTTAACTTATTTATTAAAGATTCTGGGTCATCTTTGCTGTAGTGTTCCCACATTCTGGATTTTGCTAGTTACACCCCTGAGTGGTATAGTTTTATGTGTTCTCCCATCCTTGTATTTTTTCTGATCTGGTAGGTAGATTCCTTCCTTCCGTCTGTCCGTCCGTCCTTCCTTCCATCCACCTGTCCTTCCTTCCTCCCTTCCTCCCTCTCTACCTTCCTTTTTGGTGTACTGTGTCATTCTGATGCTGTATGTATCACTCAAGAAGTTAAATATTATATAGTTGTTTCATTTTTTTGTGATATTAGTGTCCATTGATGATCATTGTCTAGTTTCATTATTTGACTAGATGTTTAAAAATAGATTTGGTTCTAATTCTATTTATGCTAGTTTTATCCCAGTTGCAGAGAAGCAGCAGTGGAAATTGCATCGGCATCTTCTACAGGCTACTGCTCAGACTACACCACCGGGATCCACCTACAAGGCTAGTCCTTGCCTACTCACGCCGGCAGCAAAGAGTCACCACAGGACCCCAGGACCTTGCTTGAGTCTATCCTGCACAGATTCCATCAGACAATAAATCAGTCATTAATGTGTATTAAGTACTGAGGATGACCCAAGCTCTCTACTAGATTCTCAAAATGTTGCAAGGAATCAAAGAGACAATGTCCCTGCTCTCACGAACTCCGTAGCCTATTAAGCGATGCCTGAAAATGAGAAAGTAAATACTTTTTAATTCCATTAAGCATGGAGAGAAAATGTAGAGTTATTGAATAGCATGAATGTGCTTTATAGAAGGTGGTCTTGTCTTCCAAGTCATATTTCTGGACCTTTCCCTAAATTGCCTTAATTCACTTGAAACATAATGGGATCAAAATGGTCTTGGTTTGGAACATAACTAAATAAAAGGAAAATAGTTAGTTTGGGTCTGGAATGAAAAGAAGACATGTGGATGGATGAATTATTGGTATCCAATTCTGATAACTGATATTCACCAACTATTTTATGATTTGAAGAGCAGCAGAGTTCTCCCAACATTGGGAGAACTTACATGTTCTTACATGTTCTCCCAACATGTAAGTCCCCAACATTTTAAAATGCTGGAATTTTGATAAATATAATTAGACTGTAAATAAATAATGGTTTAATCCAGCAAACTCTACTAGATCTAGTGATAAAAGCAAAGTACATCAAATAATTGGATATGCTCTCTAAAAAACCGTGTGTGTGTGTGTGTGTGTGCATGTGCAATGCTTGTGAGAGGAACCTCCCACTCAAAACAAACAAACAAACAAACAAACAAACAAATCAGGTCTTCTTTTCACTCCTTGCCCATCACTCAGAACCATTCAGCCCTCCTGAACCCATACCCTGAAGGCAGCAGAAAAACAGGATGGGAAAGAAGCATGAGTTGAAGGGAAAACTTCGGAGATTATTTTTTAAGAATCAAAATGTAATCAGATAGTTTTGAATAATAATTGGAAAAGTTTCTCTTAACTCAATTACATGAAGCTCCATAAGTGTATGAGTCCAAGTTCTCCAGAGACACCAAACCAATAGGATATATAATATAGACGTAAATGCAGATGTGTCTAAGGGAAGATTGAGTAAAAAATTGACTCCAGTGGCTATGGAGGCTGAGAAGGCTGTCATCTGGTGTCTGGGAGCTGGAGAGCCAGAAATGCCATCACACCGTTCAATCCCAGTCTGACGCCTGAGAACTGTGGGTGGGTGGGGAGAGTGTAAGTCCCAGGCTGGGTTCAAAGGCCCCACAGTAGGAGCACTGGTGTTCAAGAGCAGAAGAGATGCAGGAGGGAGCTTAAGCAAGACTACTCAAGCCCTTCTCAGATGGGATGAGGAGTGATTCAAATGTCTCTCTCAGAGACACCTTCACAAACACAGAAATCACATGTACCCAGCTCCCTGAGCATTCCTCAGCACACAAGGTAACACACGAAGTTAACCGTCATGATAGGTACTCAGTAAGAAGATATTGACTCTTTTCCACTTGAGAGAGAAAATCCTTCTGTTGAAATGTGTTAACGACCTACTGAGTCAAATATGAACTGCCTCCTTTTAATTAATTCATTTATACAGCATAGTAAGTAAAAGCAGAGATTTGGTGTCATAAAAGCCTTTCTTTTTTGACCATATCGTTTCGGGCAACTGCAGTTCCAAATGCTTCCCAAACACATGGAGCACCTGCCCAGATGGGGGTCCTGGGTGAGTGTGGATGCCTTGTTGGTTCCACAGCAGCATGTTGATGCCTGAGGAAGAATCTTGCATGGGATGATCCTGGAGAAAGTGACCCATCGGGGGAGCCCACTGTGGTTCTTTTAGTGGTGAACAAAACCTCCACAGTGCACTGATTGTGCCAAAGATTTGCACAGAAGGATTGGCACCACGACCCCATTTACATGTGGTGACTGATGCGCAGCCATGACTTCTGCCATCTGTAGAAGAAGTGTGCCACCGTGCTTCTCAGTCTCTGTGCCTCTGATATTTACTACTTTATCTCCTACTAGTCAAAGTATAAATCCCATCTTCAGAGACTTAATATTTTTCTTATGAAAGGAAAACCAGCTAACCATTTGTCTCTGGATTTCTTTTCCTTTCTTTTTTTCTTTCTTTCTTTCTTTTCTTTTCTTTTCTTTTTTTTTTTTTTTCTGAGCTTTAAGACCGCCACTGATGGTTGCTATGGTGATTAGACCATGATTAAGAACACAATCTACAGTAAGCCATTGGGATATGTGCACTTGGATGTTTTTCCTTTTTATCCCTCAAATATCCCTGAATGTCTTTTTGTAAGAAGCATAAAGAATAAATCCCTTTACTGCCTTCCAAATAGTCAATGAGGGAAATACAGCCTTCGGTCTATGTTGTTAGAAACAAGGTAGCAGACCCAAGTAGAGTCACTCACGCTAAGCCCAAGATTTCATTTTGATTTTGACTGTCCCAGAAATGGGAATTAAATCGGTTAATCAGGAGTTGGCCGACAAGTGTTAGTTAAACCCCTGCCATGCCCTAGAAGCAAAATGACCCTTCAATCACCAACCTGCTGTTTTGCCTCATATAATTGTCTTGTTTCTGTTCCCATCTGTCTATTAAAGTCTTTCATTTTGAACAGCTCCTCCAAGTTCCTATCTGTCTGCTAGATTGGGTGCTGTTCAACTCAAGAATCGTTGGATAAAACCAGGAAGATCTTTAAAGTTGATTCATTTGAGTTTTGTTTTTTAATAGTAAGTATCTCATACAATAAGCACTTGCTATGGACTGAACTGTGTTCCTTCAAGAGCTCATCTGTTGAAGCCCTAACCCCCAGTATAATTCAGAGACCAGCCTTTGCCAGGTGTTAAGAGTTTAGCTAAACTGCTCCATAACATGCTGGCCTCCACATGCCTTTTGGGTGACTTTGAACTGTCACTGGAGCTCCACTAAGCTCATGACCTAGATATGAACCACAGAGTGACAGATGAATATAAGTCCCTGCTATGACTCCACCAACCACCAACGTGATGAGCATTCTCCCCCTCCTCCTGGGGCTTCTCCCTTACATAAGACCACCATGAAGCTCATCAAAACCCCATTCTTTCGGGTTTGACTTGACCAGTCTGGTTGGAGCCTGGGAATTCCAACACAGGCAAGTACCCATGTCCTGCTGTGCTCTCTCTCTCCGGCAACCTGCCTTGATCTCCCCACATGGCCCTCCAGGAGTATGAGTAATAAACTTCTCTATTTCAATTATCTTGTTTTCTTTTTTTTTGAACCATGGCTCACTGTCCAATACACCAGGGTTCTATTTAACAAATGTTAACTAAACAAAATCACAACGTGAGGTAATGAGGTCAGGAGATGGAGACACATGGTAGAATTAATGTCCTTATGAGAAGATACCAGAAAACATCCTGCCTCTTCTTCTGCCCTCTGTCATGTGACAACATACTCAGGAGGCTGCTAGGAAGAGAGCTCTCCCTAGACCTTGACCATGCTGGTACTCTGATCTCAGATGTCCAGGCCTCTGGAACTTGAGCAATAATCACCTGTTGTTCAAGCCCCCCGGTCTAGGTGTTGTGCCCCAGCTTCCCCAGCTATTACCATAGTCCCATAGTCCCTCAGTGAGTCCATTCATAATCTCTCCACAGCTGCACACATTCCCCCACACCCGTGTACCCTTTGGTGGCCAAACAGACCTAGTTAGGGGCCGGTCATGAGCTAGAGCCTGCGTATTTTAAAGAGCCACATCATTTCAGAGAGTGTAGAAAACAGCAGTGTGACCAACCCAAGGCATAAATTTACAGTAATTTCGTCAGTGCTGTATCTTTATCATCATGCAATTCACATCTGCACATATCTACTCTGGCACCTCCCAAGAATTTAACTCTTCACATCTCTCTGCCTATCATACCTGTCATACCTGAAAATGTGTACCCTCTTTTAACCTGCCACAAATGTCGTCAGTGTCCACAGATGTTCTTTCAGAAGGAACTAAGAAGAGATGAGCATTAGAGGCCTTTCCCATCTACTCAGTTTTTTATCTGAATGTAGATGCCTGAAGGATCCCTATTAATTTCTGACCTACTACAAAAAAAAGTCAAGAACCACAAATGCACAAGGGCATTTTATGATAAAATCTGTCCTGAATGCAGCTTTATAAAGAACTATCAAAAAGTTGCTTGGATGATGGAATAAATCAATTAGGTTAAAAATAATATAAAAAATGTACTTGAAAAAAAAAGAAAAAAGAAAAAAGAAATGTTTTTGGAAGTTTTCTTCTGAAACCTCCTTCAAACAGCCTTTTGTTTTGAGGATACGTTGCCTTCAGTCATGTCAAATAGCTTTCCTTTCATTAGTTTTAAGGTGGGGAATAGACAGCAGTCATACATAAAACATAATGAATGAAGGAAATGCAATAATACAGGTGCATTGTGGACCACCAAAAAAAATTGTCAGATGGCAAACAATATACTCCAGTAGCAAGCTGAACAAAAGTTCAAATAGTTAAAAATAAAATAAATAGTTAAAAATAAAATAAATCATAATGAACATGTTTTAGATGCATGCCATAGCCTAATCTTTGTACTTTTCAGAAATTAGTTCTTGTGATTTTCACTATAGTCTTATGTAATATTTACAGGAACACTCTCAAGTAAATGTACATTGAGATACACAGAGGTTAAGTAACTTGATGTGGTCATTATTAGATCCCTGTGTGTATTGATTCTGGGCAGATACTGTGACTCACTTTCACCAATATGATATCTGAACAGTTCAGTTATAAACTCCAAGAAAACCTAGTAGCTTCTGTTTTTGCATTTTAGGGGAGCATTGCCACACGTGTGAGTGGCTCAGCTGTGCTACCATAGATCCTATGTGGGAAGACCATGTGAAAAACCATCTGGAGAGAGAAAACCCCAGTTTTCCCATAAACAAGCTGAGCTGAGCCCAGATTTTAGGTTCTCCCACCAAAGGACTGGATGAGAATAAAGCCATCTTTAATGTTTTTGCTCCAACTGCCATCTCGCTAACCTATGTAAGGTATCCCAAAGACAACCAGGAAGAGAAATCCATTTAAGCCTTAGTCAACACACCAAAGCATGAGAAATAACAAAATGCTTGTTGCTTGAAGCCAGTAAGCTTTGGGGTGGTTTGTGGGATAGAAGTAGATCACCAAGACACATACATATAGTCACCAAGCTAATGATTGCAAATGGGGATAAAAACTTAGGAAACGTGGGTCAAAGTCCTGTGATTTTACTCAAGTAAACCATCCTGTCATGATAAACACATCCTTGCACAGGCTCACGCAGCACTGAAGTATAGTAATGAGTCGCGATGCATGATGCCTCTGAAGAGAAATGCCAAAATTATCCCCCTCTACTGAATTTTCTACAGCATTAGATTTGTGTAATCATAATTCAAAAATGCTATCTTGAGGTTTATATATTGAACAATTCTCTAGAAAGGTAGACATATTTAACTATCCCACTTATTATCTCTAATTTGATATCTAATAGCATAACCAATACTTAAAATCCTAATTCATTCTGTGCCAACTCTGAAAACCTACCCCTTTTTTGGTGTCTTCCTCATCTCAGTCAATAGCATCTTAACAATGTCAGTTACTTGGGACCAAAATGTGCAGTTATTCTTGAGTCTCACCTCCTCACACAAATAATTCAAACTGGTAACAATTAGTAGTGGTTAATTCTTTAAAACATATTCTAGAAGTATCTGTACCTCTTTATCACTGATCAAAACCACCAAGCTGGCTGGCCTGCACCACTTCAATGCCCTCCCCTTGTCTTTGGCTTCCAATCATCTCCCCTGTCAGTCTAATCTCAGAAAAGACAGAGTGACACTTCTAAAACATAAGTTGTGGAATTCTACTTCCAGCAGGGAAATAAAAATTCCCTATAAATCAACATTGTACCAGATAACACCTAAAAATTCTGGAGAAATCTGAGTATTCCAGACAGTAAAGGTTTACTGGGGAGGGAGTCAAACTGGAGAAGTAGTTAGCATGGCAATGACTTCTCCTGCTCTATTTTTTGGTCTTTTCCCAGAAGGCAGGTAGAAGCCACACAGGGTGTGATGAAGGTAGCTAAAACTCTGACAGAAAGTCTGTTTTGCTGCTAGAAGAAAAGCCAGAGTAAGAAGCCCAGGCAGCTGCGGTTGGTTGCCAAAGTAGGGGGCATGCTGGAGGGACAGGACTGGAGAAGAATCTCTAAATTCTGCCCATGAACACCCCACCTGTCTGGTTAATCTCTGAACCACATGTGCTTCCTAAAGGCTTTTATGGGGAAACTGAGGTATGGACTTCTGTCCACATAGTGTGAAAGACCAAGCTTCATGCAAGTCTAGTCAACTGCCTGCTAAGACAAAAACATCAACATTTTTCAAAGAAGGAAATGGATCACAGAGTCTTCACAACATAATATCCACAATTCTAAGGATATAATTCAAAATAACCTGACACACAACAGCAATGACAACAAAAGTGTAATCCATTTTCAAAGAGAAGAAAAATCAACAAAAGCCAACCAGACACCAGATGTTGGAATTAGCAGAACAAGCCTTTAAAACTCTCTTTAGTAAAGAAAGGAAAATGCACTCAAAATAAGTTGTAAAAATATATAAAACTTCTTCAGGGAAATAGAATAGTGGTAAAAAAATCCTCAAAATTTTAGGATTGAAAATTAAATATTGAAATAAAAATTTCCCCAGATGGGCCAATAACAAATGGACATAATAGCTGACTGACTTACAGGTCAACACAACTCACAGGACATTAAAATAGGAAGCAGGGTGCCTGGGTGGCTCAGTGATTAAGCATCTGCCTTCAGCTCAGGTCAAGATCCTGGAGTCCTGAGATGGAGTCCATATCAGGCTCCCTGCTCCTCAGGAAGCCTGCTTCTCTCCCTCTTCCACTCCATCTACTGTGTTCCCTCTCTCGCTGTCTCTCTCTCTCTGTCAAAGAAATAAATAAAATCTTTAAAAAATAAAATAAAATAGGAAGCAGAGATTCAGAAACCTGTGGGATGACAGCAAATGGTTGAATGCCTGAATTAATAATTAATGAGCTTCAGAAGAAAAGGAGAGTAAAAATGTGGCAGGAAAAATATTGTAAAAACATAATGATATTCCCAATGTTCCAAACTTGGTAAAACACATTAATTTAAAAATTCAAGTTAAAAATGTAAAATAAATAAATAGTAAAAATAAAAATTCAGGAGTCTCCAGAAACACAAAACAGGACAAATTCAAAGAAAACCATGCCTAGCCACATGAATAATCTGTTCAGTAAAAGACAGAGGCCATCAGAAAAGCAACCAGGAAAAATGACACTTTACATACAGAACCAAACTGACCAAAATGACATGAACTTCTAAGAACACCACAGTAACTGCAGGACAGTACACTAGAAAAGAGTAGGGTAACATATTTAAAGTGCTGATAGGAAGAAGAAAACAGAAACAGTCAATCCACAAGTCAAGAATATAGGCAAAATAGAGACATTTTCAGATAAAAGAAAATAAGGTTAATTACCAACATAAACTAAATGTAGGAAAGGCTAATGGTGTATTTGGAAGGGAAAGGACACCAGGGGAAAACCTGGATCCTTAATAATGGAATGGAGTGTTAAAGTGACTAATATCTGGACCTATATACATTTTCTTCTTAATTTATTTATAATATAAATGTTTACAAATAAAAATTATATATTGCCATTTACATTGTAAAAGTAGGTAGGTACAGTGAAAGACAATGGGGTGGTTGCAGGACCACACGTGAGAGTGAGGTTTGCACTATGTTTACAGGAGGTGAAGGTTATTAGCTCTAAGTAGGTTACAGAAAGTGAAGGAAGCCTAGAGTTCTAAAGACCAATACAAAGATGTTCACATACATACAATAGAAAAATTAAAATGAATATTTAAAATACTGAAAAAAGGTAAAAAGCCTCGGGAAAGCATACCATGAAAATGAGAGAGACAGATTGCATACAATAAAATGATAGCACTGAACAGAACCACAGTAACAATTACATTAAGCATTCATAGTCTAAATACATAAAGTAAAAGCCATAGATGGTCAGGGTGGAGGAGGAAGCATCAGTCAACTATCTGCTGCCTGCAACAGACAGACTTTCAATGTAAAGAAAGGTTAAAAGTAAAGGGATAATGAAGACATGCGTGCAGACATCAAGGACAAGAAGCCTGGAGTGGCCACAGTAGATACATTACACTTTATAGTCATGAGATGAAGAGGAGTTTCCACACAAATAAAACAAGAATAAGATTGTTTTCTACTCTGGCCTAACCCCCACAAGCACGTAAGGGCAGAGTCTGTGAGGGCTCGCCGAGTAGAAAGGCTCTTATGTCTCACTGTTTGTGCACCTTTGCTTCCTTCGGAAGCTCACCTCTCAGTGGCCACGTCTATCCCCGACCCTTTCACTGTTGGTTCAGGGCTCATGCTTGCCTGGGGCCATCTTTGGGCCTTGCTGTGGCCTGGTTAGTGTGAGCCGCTAGTATTCTGTTCTACCACAGACCAGCTGGTGTAAATTACCAACAACCAGATCTCACAGTTTGGGAGGCTGGGAGATCCAAGGTGCTAGTGGTCTCGGTTCCTGTCCAGATGCCTCTTCCTGGCATGCAGATTGCCATCTTCTCACTTTGCCCTCCCAGGGCAGAGAGGGAGAGGGCTCTGGTCTCTTCCTCCTTGAACATGGTTACCAACCCCACCATGAGGGTCCCCCTCTCATGCCCTTGTCTAAACATAACTACACTTCGAAGTCCCCACTTTAAGACATGCTGGGGTCTAGAGTTTCCACAAAGAAATTTTGTTGATACTCACAGTGCCAGCAACATATTCATATCTCCCTGTTTGAAACACCATCAGGTGTGGATCGGGGCTACTTAAACAAAAGGCCCCCCTGCGGTCTTTTGTTCACTGTTGTGCAAGGTAGAATTCTATCCAGCACTAATCTGTTTGGTTGTGAAGTGTACGACAAGATGAGACTATGGGTTCTGCCTCCCTGAATTCACTCAAGCCAAGACCTACAAGCTGTGCTGCTCTTTGAGGACTCCCAGGTCCCTCTCATATGCACACTTCAAATGCATTAAAACTTGCATGTTAGCATGCAGGTGCATTTCTACTGTTTGCATTTCTTCCTGCTAGAGTCAAGTATTTAAGCACTCCATATGATTTGTAAAGTAAAGGGCATTTCTTAAGAGCTACGACTCTATGCACAGGTTGTGTGATGATGCAGAATAAAATGCACATTGCAGGACATTTTCTTAAAAACGTCATGCAGTCCAGAATATGCTGTTTCCTGTGCCTGAAAGGTATGTTTCCCAGACATGAGCATACCTCATTCCCTCCCTCCTTCCAGGACCTTCTCAAGTGTCCTTCTACTTACAGTGACACCACATTTATCATCTGGAGGACGACAGGTTTTCCCTGGTTTTTATATCTTGTTTCCTAGCAGAATGTGTGATCATGGGCAGAATGTGTGTCCTACTGTGGTGCCAGATGGCAAATGTGATGATCATTTGTTGAGCACATGAATGAACGAGTGAAACATCTGGTGGCAGGCAGGTCTGCCCCAGATACCGTGATGCTCCTAGAACACAGGGACATTTTGGGAGTCAGGGCCAGAGACTCAAGGAGCTCTCTGTAGAACAATCCCCCACAGGGCTCTTCTGGGGAGAGAGGAGCACATACCCATCTCCTCTTCTGCAGCCCTCCTCCGTCACTGGGCATCTGTGCTGTCCATTCCATCAGTCTGGGACTTTCCCTGCCCCTAGAGTCCTCAGAGTCTGCAGGACCCCACTCTGTTGGACTATCCCCAGGGCAAGAGCCCCAGCTCTGAAACGGAATGATCATCGAGTTGTGGCCTTCCGAAAGGAAACATACAAACCCCTCACTTCCTTGCTGGGAGCGCTGCTAGGAGGCAATGATCTGAAATACCAAACATGGTTCAAATTTCCTTTCTCGTTCTTTCACAGCTGTTCCCTATATGTCTGTGTGCCAGGACATCTACTACTGATGGTGCAGATGTCTAAGCAGGAATCTGCAGGTCCCACTGGAGCAGGCTGATAATCATAGGAACTGAGAGTGCGTCTCTGGGGCCCAGTAAATGTGCTTTTAAAGTCACCACTGCCTCCTTATGATTCCTCCGGGAGGTGTAGAAGTAACCTTCAGGGAGGACACAGAGATTTAAAGCCAGGGAAGGCCTCTTATAAAAGGAGTACATTTAGTCACTATGAGCTAGCATGACATTCTCCCTTAGACACCAAAGTTTGTCTTGCAAGAAAAATGATTATTTAATTAGGTTATTATTTTCTGACATGGGCATTGGACGATTAGTAGGCCTATAGCTCTCACTGGTGGACATGTTGAAAGGGACACTGGAATTTAAAGTAACCTATTTCTCTGACTCACTGGATGAGAGCAGGAGTCCATTTTTCTGACCCCATTTCCTTCCTAGGAATGGTAAAACTCAGGATCACACTTTTTAGGTGTTGGACATTTCTTGAGATTGTACAGCCCAAATTTGAGCCATTGCACAGACTGGACAAGAATCTCCCAGGGAGGGGATTTCTCATTTTGGAAAAGGGATTGGAGTTATAGGCCAAGGGGCTTGAAGAAAGAAGAGCTTAAGATGTAAGTTCCAAACTGAAGACAAAAAAGTCAGATGAGGATGAGGGAAAATTGTCCTGAGGACTCAGATCAAAGACAGGCCACATCAGCCAAAACCTTAGCCTGTAACTTCCTGCATTATAATTCATTTCTTAAAATTGTTCTAATCCTTCAGCAGAGAAATGTTTGTGTTTGCAAGTATTATTTACACTTATCTTTACAGGTGCAATGAAACCATGTTATCCAAATGTGGGATGGACCAGGGTTAAAATCTCCATTCAGTCAAAGCCAAGACTGAAGCAAAATATTACTGTCACAGAATGAACATTTGAGACCCAGGAATCCAATGAAAAATGTGTCTGAACACTGTGGAGCAGGGTTACAATATTATTATTTTAAAGTTTGGTAGTGACTTTTTAGAATTTCTGTATTAAAGGCAAAAAGTAAAGCATTTTAGCATTTTCACTTGCTAATTTCTTCAGCAGATGCCATCCTGAATACTCATGGTAGTAAATGAATGCCCACTTTCAGCCAAGGTGAGTGGAAGCACAGACAGATTCTGGCCAGTGCAAGCTCATTGGGCTCCTCAGTGGTTGTGATGCTGCTGCCAAGTTCCTATTCTTCTAGCGGCTCTAAGGCAGGCAGTCTGGTGACTGGCCAGAGCATGGAGATCTCTTTAATTCCTGGACAGAAGTGGAGCTGGGACTCTCCTGGGGAGATCCAACACCCTGGCCTTCTGCATTTTTAGAAGATGCTTTCCAAATGCTTCTAGAAACCGTCTGGACCTCACTGCTTTATATCTTTCACATTTTTCACCCACTTGCTGTTTCACACAATTACTTGAAATTTTGCTTTGAAGCCCGAGATCTGAACTGTGATGACGCAGTTATCTGAATTTCCAATTGCGTCTGGGCTCTCCTTGCACAAATACCAATGTCAAAGTTTTTCAGGAAAGGAATAGCGGCATCTTAAGAGAATACCTGCACTTCAGCAGATCTCCAAGAACGATCAGTGTTCTCAGAAACAATCAGCGGTTGGTAGTATCTATGCCATCACGGTTCTGTTACTTGGAGTCTTTCTATCTTCAGAGCATGGAAATCATGTTTTCTCAAATTTTGAATGCTTTGCATGAGTATATCATGAGAAGGAGGGTCCAAGATTTCTTGTGCCTCCTTGTGGTTGGTGTGAGGCTGAAGAATGATGAAGGAGGCCCCCTTCTCCCACCCCCAGCAGTCCTGAGGCACATGCTGTCTCATGCCTGTCTGCAGACACACACCCAAAATGTAGGAATGAAATGTGCCACAACCCATACATCACCTGTACCCTCGGCACACAGGTTCTCTTGTCAGGGTCACCTGTAGGATGTGGAAGTGTTCCATCATCCTGCCACAGGCCAGGCAGCAGGTGCTGCAAAATAGCAGTTAAGGTTTGCATAAGGTGCTTTCCTAGTGTCTCCCTGCAGAGTCAGGGATGTTTCCTCTTGCGGAGGTCAATGGAATTGAGATGCAAAGAGCAAGAGAGCTGGTCCACCTCATTTCTGAGGCTACAGTCATTCACAGGACCAGTATTCAGTGGCTCAGACGCCCAGGTGGTGGTGACCCCAGCCGAGGGTACTCCATGGCCAGCTTGACGACAGGACACGCCCTGTGGGGAGACCAGCCCGGCCTCTCTAGGCAGCTCATGCTAGTCTCTCTGGGATGTTTTTATAGCCAACAGCCTTGAGAGACAGAGACAGCATCTCACTGTAGGTCAGAGAGCAGACTGAGCTCCTCATCAGAATAACGAAAACCATGTCTTCCTCAGGGACAGAAACTAGGCAGGTTTGGGGGAAGACTGGTGATTTGCAACCTTCATCTTCCTAGGTCTAACGCGGATCCTCTGTGTGCCCAACATCCACTCACACCTGTTTCCATGCCAACCACACAGCACTTGGGGGGCAAGAGGACCCACAGGAAGGTCAGGATGCTTGCTCTACTATCAAGAGACTAATTATTCAAAAGTTCCTTGTTTCCTTCTCAATTCAGTTTATGAGAGCCTGACAGGTAAACCGGGCATTCGTGCCACTACTTAGGGACTACTGGGGCACTGGGCACACTCGATGGACATTCCAGAAAGACGCTGTCAGGAGAGGATGTAGGAGCAAACTTGACTACATCCATGACTAGGGAAGGCTTTTCCTCTCTTGGGGAGAGGAAAGGCCAGAAAACCTTATCCTTAAGTTGTAAATTCCCTGAAATTAATTGCTCTACCTATTGTTTATGGATCTATGATAACAACTTTCAATTAAACAAAAAGCAGAATGTTGATACTAATGCCAAATAACTTTTGTTAAGCACTTTTAATTTTTGTACTGGGAAGAAAAATAACTAGACCCAGATAATTAAAAAAGGTATATGGAGAACATTAAGAATGTCCGACAATAAAGTTTGCTCTCTCATTTACCTTGGTGGTGTTCACAAACTAGCAGAAATTGGAGCTCCAGACAAATAAGTAACAGAAGACTGACATATTTAGCCAACTAAGCCATTTCAACGAGAAATGGACATTTTGCTTCAGTGTGTGTGTACAGAAAGACGAGAATGTGCAGTTATGAGCCTTGGGAATCTGTGGGAATCTGTTATTGTTTGTGTTTGCTCTGATCATAGCACATCTCACAGCAATACAGTGGTTCCTTAAGTCATGTCTGCTACTTTCATCTACATGTTTGCAAATGTTTTTAAAAAATGCCATATGCATGTCTGGATACTTCTGACCACAACTGACTGTATATAAAATGGCAGCTGAAGTTGAATGTCCTTAAATTTCACTTCTCCTGTGGTATGCACAGAATTCCTGTATATGTCTCATGTAGATATGTATTGTTTCTTAATTATATCACAAATAAATTCATTTTTATGATAGACAATTTAGAAAATACTTATAGCTAAAAAATAAATGTGAGGGATGCCCAGGTGGCAGTTGGTTAAGCGCCTGCCTTCAGCTCAGGTTATGATTCCAGGATCCTGGGATCCAGTCCCTCATCGGGCTCCTTGCTCAGCAGGGAGTTGGCTTCTCCTTCTGCCTGCTCTGCATGTTGCTCCTCCTGCTTGTGCTTACTCTCTCTCTCTGACAAATAAATAAATAAAATCTTTAAAAAATAAAAATATTTAAAAATTTTAAAAATGTGAAGTATCTTCAATAACCCCAAAGCCAAAGTTAATCACTTAATTTTTAGGGCATATTTCCAGTTATTACATATATGATTTATTACAAAATAATATGTACTTTGAAATTCCATAATGTTTTTTAAAATTAGCAATTTACCATTAAACTATTAACAATCATATTACTAATTTATTTATGTTTTTCAAAATCAATGTAATGGTTATATAAGTATGCTGTAATGCATTTAACAGTGGAATAATGCATATATAATGATGGATGGATCAAAAAGGTGTAGTTTTGACCCAGATCATAGGTACCTTGAATCCATGTGGTCATTTCTGTCCTTATTACTGAAAGATTGAGTATATTTTTCCCTTCGGTGGTAGAAACTCTTAGTTGTCCTCTTTCCAAACTCCATATCCAGCCCTGAGCAGGTGGGTGGACAAGACGGCTTGGGCAGACCAGGCTCTTACAAAGAATCCTAGTCGATGGGTGTCTCAGGGGGAGAGAACTGCATCCACAGACCCTTATTATTCACTCCAGAGCTGTTTTGAAAGAGAGAAATGTACTCCTTTGTTCTTTATGCTGTATCATATTGCACCTTCTTGTTATAGCAGGCTGACCCTACCCAGGACATTTCCTATGTATATAGTCATACTTTTTTTGTAGCAATAATCTTGGTTTCTACTTAGTTCTCTGCCTTGCAAATCAGGATACTTTTCTTTAAATTGATTTATTTATTTATTTTAGAGATATAGAAAAAAACATGAGAGAGCAGGAAGAGAGAGAGTCTTTTTTTTTTTTTTTGATTACTTAAAGATTGTATTTATTTATTTGACACAGAGAGAAAGATTGCAAGTAAGCAGAGTGGCAGGCAGAGAGAGAGGGGGGAAGCAGGCTCCCCACCGAGCAGAGAGCCCGATGCAGGGCTCGATCCGAGGACCCTGAGATCATGACCTGAGCCAAAGGCAGAGGCTTAACCCACTGAGCCACCCAGGTGCCCCAGGAGAGAGAGTCTTAAGCAGACTCCAAGCTGAGTGCAGAGCCCAATACAGAGCTCCATTCCACAACCCTGAGATCATGACTTGAGCCAAAACCAAGAGTAATATGTTTAACCAATTGAGCCATCCAGGTACCCCAAGATACATTTTTCATAACCAGGTAACTTTGGTGCAGAATAGAAATCTGAAAAGTTACACGGAAAAAAATGTCTTCTTTTTACAAAAACAAGCTTTTTTCAGAGTTGTCAAAAGACTTGTCCAATATTACACAGGATTAGGGTTGGCTATCATAATGCTTAGTAATGTAAGCTCACCACTGACCTCATATAAAGGAGTAAAAAAGAAGAAGACATTTATCTTCAACTGCTGTGACCTAAAATTCATAATGGTCTCTGATATTTTATTCTTCCCTATTGCTACCTCTTTTTAAGGACTATTTCACTAAACTGCATTTGACAGTCCAGACAGTCTATTGAATCTGCTAGACTGATTTATACTCATTCGTTGGTTCAAAATTATGATGTGCCTGCAATAAAATGAGCATTGTGCTGCTTATTCAGAAACATGGACGAGAGAAGGCTGACCTTTGTAGAAGGCAATTTTCATACAGTGTGATCATCATAAAGGGTCATATGTGATAGAATATAAAAAAGAAGGCATTACAGGTTTTGTAAGACTTTAGCCCAGTCTCAAAACTTGTAGGAAATTTCCTGGAGAAAGTAATGTCAACACTGAGTCTTAGAGTAGGAACGTATCTGGTGAAGGAAGCAGGGGAGTAGGGATGGTCCCCAGCAGCAGGAAGGAAATCTGGGAGAGGAACCGTTATTCCTTTCTCCTAATCCAATTACTATTCCAAGGAGTAAGGTGGTACTTATGGGGATAATGAAAAAGTAAATCTCTCTTTGTTCTTATTAACCTCATTCAAAGTCAGCTGAAAAAACCCCTTCATTTTACATGCAATGTACATCTCTCTTCTGCCATAACATTAGCATTCTCTACAAAAGTGAAATACATGTTTAGATCTATGGGTTTTTCATGCATGGAGGAGCATGGTTTTGGCGGCTTTCGGTGGCTTCTTAAAGATGGATGGAACATTCAATCGTTTGTTTTAATTTGTATGTTTAAAGCTAAAGAAAGTAAATGGGCCTTGAGGGGGGGTCCCTGGGTCACATAAGCACATTATTTTCACAGCCTCTGGGATGGCTTTTGATCAATAGCACAGAAGCAAAGTACTTCAGAAACCACTGGCCTTCCCCTCCAGACTCTTCACAACAGGTGTTCGGGTCTGTTGCATTTTATCAAATGTTTAAGCAGTGATTAAAGTGACTTATGTTCTACGTTTTGTGATGAAATGATGCAGTCACTCATTCATATGCCTTCAAATATTCCATAAACCTCAAAGCTATTTTATATGAGTACAGGATCATCAAACAAAGTGTATTTGAAAACTTATACATATATAAAATATATAAAATGATGATATACAAGGATCTATAAATCTGATATTGAAAGTCCACTAAGGACATACTCTGGAATATTAGATTTTTGATACATTTTAATCTGATATAACCAATTTCCATCAATAGCTATTAGGTATAAATTATGCAAAACTTCTACATATTTTCTTCTCATTCTTATATAAAAATAAAGTAGTTACAAGTGTAGTCCAAAGGGAAAAAACCCTGAACAAGAGAAGAAAAATATAAAATACTATAAAATACTCATTAGCATTAGGGGAAAATTCCCATTTTGAATAATACAAAAGGAGAGATAAGAGCAAGAAACTACATTTAGATAATTCAATTCTAACATTAAGTTTTGCAAAATCTAAATATTACATTTGAAATGCTTTATAATACAAAGATGTAGCTACTATAATGACCTAGATAGAGTTCTATGAAGACATTTTCTGTTTTATGAGAAATGATGCGCTTAAAAATAAAAATATTGAAAAGAGTTAAAAAATAAAGTCTTCTTTTTACAAACACACACACAACACACACACACACACACAACAAAACAAAACAAAACAAAACAAAACCAAGTGAGGGAAAACTGTGTTGATTCCATGGCTACTAAGGGAGTAAAGGGCCTTGTCAGCCTCTGTCTTCTGTTGGGTTGTGCTGTCCTCTCCATTTACTGCCACCGCTGAATCAACACACACTCACACTGTGATTTAGAAGTTTAACAGAGGGGTGCCTGCGTGGCTCAGTCTGCCTTCGGCTCAGGTCATGACCCCAGGGTCCTGGGATCCAGCCCCAGGTCAGGTTCTCTGCTTAGCTGGGAGCCTGTTTCTCCCTCCCCCTCTGCTTGCCTTCTCTGCCTACTTGTGTTCTGTCAAATAAATACATAAAATCTTAAAAATAAATAAATAGAAGTTTAACAGATTCACCACTTGTTAAAGAATTAACCAAATGACAAAAAACCATCATATGTGTTTGTTGTTTTGTGTATTAGCATATAAAAATAAGAAAGACAAAAAATAAAGATGTATCCTGTGTATTCTAATACGTACTGCATAGGTACTTTGACGCAGTCTGTTAAAGATTGTTCTCAGCTATTTTAAATGTCAAATTCAAACGTTATGATTTAATATTATTAAATGTTGCGTCTGTTAGATACATTTATCCATTTACCTCTAGCCTTTCCAGCCTAAATCTCTCATTTCACCCAGTGACTGAAACCTAAGTGAATGCCATCCTCAAGGGTATGTCCTGGGTTATTTGAAGAACTAGTTATAGTCAGTGCTCAAGAAAGCTTCCTAATGGTCTAAACTCTGAAAAGTTAGGACAGATATTTCAGAATCTGAGCCTCACTAAAAAAAAATTCCAAGCACTCACTTTAAAAAAAATTGATCTATAAGCATTTAGTGCAGAATTTATC
This sequence comes from Mustela nigripes, assembly GCF_022355385.1. Classification (NCBI taxonomy): domain Eukaryota; kingdom Metazoa; phylum Chordata; class Mammalia; order Carnivora; family Mustelidae; genus Mustela; species Mustela nigripes. The sequence continues at coordinate 124,332,457 of NC_081560.1, forward strand.
CCTTTATGACTGTGCAGTTTATAGTAACATTATGTGTAATTAGAGTAATCAGATTTAACAATACTGGATTTAACAAATAAAAATATAAGATATCTAGTTAAACTTGAATTTCATATAACAAGTGAATTGGTCTTTAGTATAAGTATTTCCTATGCAATATTAGAAACACATCTACCTAACTCTTTCTCTCCAATCACTTTCTATGTAACCATTTATTATTTATCTAAAATTTTATTTAACTAGAGATCCTGGATTGTATCTGATAATCTTCTGTGGGCTCTTGTGCTAAAGCAGGTCATTATGCATTTGCTTGTTCCAATGTCTCTCCTTTCCCCCAGCTGTCTTTTTTCTGCCCATTCTGGTCAGAGTCTCTGTGGGCATTTCCACTCTTAATAATCACATGGTACCTCCGGCCAGTTTGTGTACACTGGCTACCAAAGTCAATTCCTCCTTTGCAAAATGGAATACTCTCTGAGGTTTAAGTCTCTGGCTCGAATTTGGTGGATTAGCCATTTCAGGCACCTTGTCTGATTCATTCATTATTCTCAGAACTAGCTTGTTTTCAGTTATATAATCTTTTCTGAAGTGCATTTCATACATATGGTCCTGTGAATGCTGTGCTCTCTTTCTGCCTTTTAACAAGGAGATAAATGATGCTACTCTCCCAGAATTTCATTTCTAACTTAACAACACCTGGGGTTATTAAAGTATAATAATGAGTTGTTATCATGTTGAGTTCTTAACCCAAATCCTAGAAGAAAGTATAGAGAAAAAGATCCTTGATATCAGTCTTGACAATGATCTTTTGGATTTGGCACCAAAAGTAAAGGCAACAAAGGAAAAACAAAGAAGTGGACTACATCACACTAGAAAGGCTTCTGCACAGCAGAGGAAACCATCAACAATATGAAAAGGCAACCTACCAAATGGGAGAAAATATTTGCAAATTATTTTATGGTTAATATCCAAAATATATAAAGAGTTCATACAATGTAGTATCAAAAATAATAATGATAACCATGTTTTAAAAATAGGCAGAGAAACTGAATAGATATTTTTCAAAAGAAGACACACAAATGGCCAACAGACACATGAAAGTGTGCTCGACATCACTCATCATCAAGGAAATACAAATCAAAACCTCAATGAGATACCATCTCACACCTGCCAGAATAATTTGAATAAAGAAGATAAGAAACATCAAGTGTTGGCCAGGATGTAGAGAGAAGGGAGCCCTTGTACACTGTTGGTGGGAATATAAATCAGTACAGCCACTGTGGAAAACAGTATGGAGGTTCCTTAAAAAATTAAAAACAGAGTTATCCTATGACCCAACAGTACCCCTTCTGGGTATCTATCCAAAGAACATGATAACAGGTAGTTGAAGAATTATCTGCTCTCACATGTTCACTGTAGCATTACTCACAATAGACAAAATATGGAAACAACCTAATGGTCTTAAAAGATGAATGGGCAAAAAAGATGTGGTGTGTGTGTGTGTGTGCGCGCGTGCGGGCGCGCGTGCGCGCACGTGCATGATGGACTATTATCCAGTCACGAGAAAGAAGGAGATCTTGTCCTTTACAACAAATAGGTGGACCTTGAAGCTATAATGAGTGAAAGATAAATACTGTATGATAGCACTTATACATAGAATCTAAAAAAGCAGAACTCATAGGAACAGAGATTAGAATGGCGGTTACCAGAGAAAGGGGGTGGGGGAAGGAGGAGATGTTGCCAAACGTTCTCACTATGAAAAGGAAATAATAATTATGTGATATGAAGCAGGTGTTAGCTAACACTGTGGGTAATAATTTTATAATATATGTGCATTAAATCAACCCTTGGGATGCCTGGGTGGCTCAGTCAGTTAAGTGTCCAACTCTTCATTTCAGCTCAGGTCATGATCTCAAGATCATGAGATCAAGCCCTACCTCGGGCTCTTAGCTGGGCACAAGGTCTGCTTGAGATTCTCCTTCTCCCTCTGCCCCTTTCCTCATGTGTGCATGCTTCCTCTCTCTTTCAAATAAGTAAATAATAAAATGTTTTTAAAATCAACACATTGTACACTTAAATTTACACAGTATTATATGTCAACTCTATCTCAACAAAGGTGGGAAAAAAATAACTTAGAAATATATTTTACCATTTGCTAGAATTGTTCTTTCCTGCACCCTTAGAAGCTGGATGTGGTCCTGTGACTTTCTCCCTTAATGAAATGTTAGCAGAAGTGTCAACTGTGAACAGTAGTTTCAAGAGTTGGAATAAGGCTTACCATCTTTCTTCCTACAGGCATGGTGGTTCTGGAGACATGTTTTCAAACGGAGTGTCTCAGTGACAAATTAGCAGAACCTCTTTGGTGACCCACTTTGGACACATAGCCCTATAGGAAATACATTCATTTTAAGGATTTAGAGTCATCAGCATATGGAATAAACCTATCTCATGCTGATGCATATGACCACTAGAGATAGTCTGAATTGTACAATCAGACAGGCTTATATGTCTGAGAGGAACGATAACTAGTTAGTCATTGCATCCTTTAATACGAAGCAGTGAACCAAAAATTAAAGTCATCAATTTAATTTTAAATAGAAACTAAAGGACAATTTTCACTCATTTCAGATGGAAAAATACATTAGCTTTTACACTCTAGATCTCCATCTTCTCTAAAATAATGGCACAGCTTTTCTCATTTCATGCAGCTCTAGAAGGACATAACTAATTTTAGAAGCATCACCCAACTTACTATCCTATGCACATTTATGACATTATCTATTAACTACCTATAAATGACTTTGTCTCTGATTAATTGCCTATATGTTAATTTAAAATTAATAATCTATATCATTAATTATATTTTATTAAATAAAAGCACTCTACTTTTTATATAAACAGTAATATGACATTGTAAATTCTCTGGTTGTTATTAATAAAATGTTAATGTATTTATTTATTCACTTGGAGAAAAAAACTGGCTTGTGATCAAATATCTAATATTTATATTCTTTATAGTGATCTATATTATATCTGACCAACATGATACCTTTGAAACAGTCTGATTTTGTTTGACTTGTTAATGGTTAATGAGAAAAGCAATTACAGGAAGGTACCATCTGTTGAATACACAGAATGTATTTGACCAGTGGAATGAGAGGTATTCACAGGAGGAGATGCACATTCAAATCTTCTGCTAGGCTTATACCTGGGACTCAGTTTTCCTACACTGGGGTTTGCAATTGGATCAGTATTTTTTATTGTATTTTGAGTATTTACAATAAATAACTCCATTATGTTCCTAAAATGATTAAAGTATGGACCCTATCAGAAATTAGCTCATAATTTATGAGGTAAGTAAGACAAGGGATATATAGAATAAAATGAAATGCTGCTCTAGAAATACCAATAGAACTAAGACAGAACAAAGAAGGAAAACATGGAATCCAGTTGAGGAAGGGAAACTCAGAAATAAAAGATGTGGCATTTGAAATAGGCTCTACTTTCATAGGTAGAGATGAGTGAAGGGATCAGAGAAGTACATTCCAGGAAGAAAATAATAAATAAAGTCAAGCATGCAGAAAATTTTAGAGATGCTCTACAGTATGAATAGAAACATAGCTTTAGATACTGAGCCCAGAAAGGGTTGAATATCAGTTGAAATTTTTTGAAATTTATTTATTAAGAATTGAAAAGTCACTGAAGGAGGTTTGATCAAGAGGGTAACATACTCAAAGCATGTTTTCTTTCTTTTTTTTTTTTTTTAAGATTTTATTTATTTATTCGACAGAGAGAGATCAGAAGCAGGCAGAGAGGCAGGCAGAGAGAGAGAGAAAGAAGCAGGCTCCCGGCCGAGCAGAGAGCCCGATGCGGGGCTCGATCCCAGGACCCTAGGATCAGGACCTGAGCCGAAGGCAGCGGCTTAACCCACTGAGCCACCCAGGCGCCCCTCAAAGCATGTTTTCTTCTTATAATTCTGTCAACAGTGATAGTGTTGGGGTGGGCAGAGAGAGAAGTTGAGTGTTGTAGAGAATAGGCATTTATAATTTCTTAGGTGATGATAAATTAATAAATGATGTTAACTAACAAATAACGAAGACTTGGCATTAAGTAGTGGTAGTTTAATTCCAAAATTTTCAATAGATTTTGTTACACTAGGGTTCTATCTATATTGTTTTATAGCCCAACTCTCCTGTCCTTCTGACAGTTTTCTTCCTGAGCTGCTCCTATAAATGACTAAATAGATAGTTTTAATCAATAATTTTGAGGCAGGGCACTGTTCAGACCACCCCCACAACATTCCCCGTCTTTCACCTCTTCTGCAGTAGCCTCCCTACTTATCATCATTCCCAAAACAATCCATTCCCTCTTAGAGCTCCTGCTCTTTTTAAAATTTTTAAATGTTTTAAATTTGAGTCTAGTTGACACACAATAGGACATTAGCTTCAGGGGTCCAACATAGCGATTCAATAATTCTCTGTGTCATGCTGTGCTCAACACACGTGTGGCTACCCTGTCACCACCCAACACTATTACACGATCATTGACCATAACTCCTTTCCTTAATGCACACTATTCTCTCTTCCTTTGTCACTTGACTAGCTCCTATTCAGTACATCAGTTTGGATGTGTTAAGTAGTAAAAAACAGAAGACAATTTACCAGCTTAACCATTAATGGGAATTGATCAACTCCTACAGTGGATATGTAGGTTTCATGGATGAATTAATTTACTAGCTCTATATTGACAGTAAGGACTGCATTTTTAAAATTTTCTTTGTGTCCACTTGAACAGCATCTGAACTATCAACATTATTCCAAATTCACTCCTGTGCTCTGAGAAGGTTTTTTTTTAAATTATTATCTATCCAGTATCTGCCCTATCTCAACAAACTTATCTCATTTTCATCACGTCACCACTTAAAAAAATAACGTTAGTAACAGATGTTATATAATATCATCAGTCACAAATAGACCATATTAATGAGGGGGAAGTCTAGTACCTCATGAAACTTTTGAATCTTCCAACATGCCCTTTTCTTGTAAGTCCTCTAAGAATGAATAACTGTAAATAAGTAAACAAATAGTTGAATAACATTTTTTCCTTTTGTTCTTTCTAATGTCCTCCCAAACTTGCTTGGGATGGTCCTGATGTGTTCACAGATCACAGCCTGGGAGATTCTAAGGGAAGTATTTTAATATTTTAATCTTCTGAAAACATCTTTCTGAATCAGACTGAAAGATGATGCTGCCCACATCCAGTGGTGTGGACAATAGCACCTCTCAGTGTAAATCCTAAGGTTCTCTGGCCAAAACAGTTTTTTTTCATGTTCGAAATATACCCAGAAACTCCAAAAGACCACATGTGTTTAAAAGAGATTTCTCTAGGGCATGGGTCCTAGTAGTGAATCCACTATTGTGATCTATGGAGAGATTTTCTCTTTGGAGGCAGCCAGTTCAGCAGCTTGTATTTGCACTATTTCTTCATACAACCTGATAGGGGAGGAACTGGGATTCTCCCCTCTGTTCGAGCGGCAGAACTGAGGTTGATGGAGCCCAAGCAACGAGCCCAACATCGTGTCACTAGTAAAACTCATGATGAATAAGAGAAACATGAACGTGAGTCCAAGGATCATACCTGAGAAATGGACCATAAATAAATAAGTATATACAGACTTAAAAATAAGGAAAATGTGATAAACTACTATGTTCTATGTGGAGAATAAAGTAGGATGATGTGCTAAGGGGGAGGGGACCACTGTGAGCTGGGAAGTCCTCTCCGTGACATGCTCATTTTGACAGGGCTGGGAGTGAAAAGGAGCCAACTATATGGAAACCAGGGGTAAAGAACAGGATAAAGCATAACCTTGGTCTGAACTGGAGGCCAAGAGTCAGACTGTGTGGCTGGAGCATGGCGGGGTAAAGAGAGATAGGAAGGCAGTCGCCAGAACAAGAAGTTTGAGCTTAGTTCTAAATGCACGAGGAAATCCCTGGTGCCTTTAAGCAGGACAAGGCAACAGAGGCATCAATGTGGAGGAGGTGGCAAGGACCAGAGGGACATAGGGCACAGGCAAAGTCTTCCAGCAGGGAGAGAGCAGTAACTGGTGAAAAGGTGTTAGCAGAGGAGGTGGAGGGAAGGAGATGAATTTGGAAGGCATCGGTAGGATTGAAAGGCTACTTTACTGGCTCCCTGTTGAATGAATATTCTACAAATGATTACAGGGTACCAAGAAAACACTTGTCATTTGTGAACACATATTCTCATGATTTCCCAAATAGCTGCTATCTGATTATACTTAGATTTCAGGCTGTATAAATTCCTTCTGTGTGTGCCATCATCATTAGGCCATTTGCTGAGATTATCAGTAATACTAAGTCATTGTGGTGTAAATAAAATGGAAGAAAAATGAAACTTTAAAATCCTTATTATGGCTGGAGAAAAAGAATTCTTAAAATTTATAAACCATCCATCTTATTAAGTATATTTCATAATGCCCCCTCCACATTTCATTGTATTATTTTAATTTTAAGCATAGGATTACAAAAATCAAACTATTCTTCTTCAAAATTGAATACAGAAGTACATTTTGTAATACACGAGTGCTCTGTAAACTCCATTAAGTGATTCAAGTAAGAACTATTACGGAACACTCGCTCTTTTTTTTATATGTTTAAAAATCTTGTTTTCCTCTGCAGTCTCTCAATGGGGTTTAAAATTGAGTTGCAGAAAAAGGGTTACATTTTCAGTACTGCCACCTGAATTAGGGAATCAAATAGTTTCATAAACCTCAGGAAAAAAATGCATCCCAGGGTCTGGGATATGATTTTACCTTATTTAGCAATAAACTAGCTTATTTCAGTTTTGTAGATGCTAGCAGAAGACATGAGGCTCCTGGATAAGAGACCGAGGAATTTGTTACTCACAGTCTGGCAAGAAGCACAAGAGTGATGTCTGCCTGGTCTCCCATTGATCTGGACAGTTCACGTGCAGTGGGTTTTGTGTATCATAGTTTCCCCCTATTTATTGCTAAGTACTTTTCCTGGTATAAATGTGCCAAACAAGGGAAACACTGAGATTGAAGAGTCATCCCCTTTAGAGTCACAACTAAGAAAGTCTACTCGTTGTTATGGAAAACGGGCATTATCTCACCTCTCAAGTTTGCTTGTTCCAAGTATAGTCCTGAGAAATGACCTGAGTAAAAGTGGTCTGAGCCCTGTGATCTTGGTATAGTCAGCAATAATGTGAATAATGTGTCTCAGAGTTTACAGTGGATTGCTTCACCAACAGCACATCCATAGTTTATGTTCCTAGCATTCAATCAAACAGGAATATAAATAAACCATTTTTGAATGCATATAATTATTGAGGACCAATAAGTTGCAACATAATTTATAAGAGTCCTAATTTATTTTTGTCACGCAAAGATTGATGAGAAAGCGACAATGATTTTTCTCACCATAGCCTAGTTTCCTCTGAAGTTTCTACCTCCTTGGTCTTAAATTTACTTTCACTGAAATGCCCTTCAAACTTTTCCCATTTATTTTGCCGAACTTGAGAGGTCTATAGTAATTAATCTTATAGGCTATCTGTGGTATAGTATCCCCACTTGCATTCCTGGATTACAAATGCATGAAAGTATCCTTGACCTTCTTATCCAGGTATTCAGTTTATAAAGACACATCCAATACACTTTTGGTTTTTACTGATGTTTCTATTCATCTCTTTGCTTCTGAAAATGTATGCAGTTTGGGGATATAGCCATGGAATTTGAGAAATTTAAATGGTAAGATATTTTAATATTGTCTGGTTTTGTTTTCAATTATTTCATATGGCTGTAGGAAATCAAATTGCAAAATGATCTGAGTCACTTACATGAAATAGAAATCCACTGTAGAGATTTGGCATTAACCAATAGGGAGAATATGCAAGAAGACTGGAGACAAAAACTCAGCCCTTCAAATCACAGCTGTGGTCATTAGGCTACAGATATAAGGGAGGGGAGGCACCAGGTGAGCTCTGTTAATCTATATTAGGATGTCATCTGTCCTACATTCCTTTGTATCCTTTTCATATAGCCCTTCTAAGACATTTGTACAGTCTGTTTTCCCTACAGCATAATTTCTCTTCTTGGCTAATAAAGGAGTCACATTAGACCCAAGTCACCATGAAAGGCCAACATTGCTCTCATGTCACATTTTATTCATTTCATTAGGAGTTGATCCCTCAGCCTTTACTTAAGTAGGTTCAGTAAAAGAGCACAATTATATAATAGGCTGTCATTCATTCTTCACATTAATTTGGGCTGAAAATTGAGACTAACCTGCTGCTCCAAAATTTTATTCTTAACAAGTTATTTTTTATTTTGAAATAATTTCATATTTGGATGAAGTTATAAGAAATAATACAGTGAGATCCTGTGTACCCTTTTTTCCAAGTTCCCCTATGGTAACTTCCTGAAAAACCATCTTACAACATGATCTTGTTGTATGTTGTATGTTGACATTGGTACAGAAAATGTACTTGACATGTTCACCACCCAAGGCTTCCCTCACATGCTCAACCTCTTCTTCCCCTTGACAAACAATCATCTGTTTCTCATTTCTGTAATTTTATCAATTTCAGGAATATTGTACAAATGGAATCATACAGTATGTAACATTTTGGAATTAGCTTTACTCATGTGGCATAAATCTGGAGATTCATACAGATAGCTATGTGTAATCACTTTTTGTTCCTGTTACTTACTGAGTATTATTCCTTAGTGGATATGTGGATATGACAAATGGCTTAGCATTCACTGGTTGAAGGGTTTCTGGATTTGGTCCAGTTTAGAGGTGACTATTAGTAAAGTTACTCTGAATGGCTTTGTATAGGATTCTGGATGAAATAATTTTCATTTCTCTGAGATAAATGCCCAAGAATACAATCGCTCAGTCACATGTTGTTTGCATGTATAGATATGTAAGACACAGGTGAGCTGGTTTTCAGATTGGCTATCCTGTTTTACATTTCTACCAGCAAAATAAAATTAATGCAGCTTTTCTACATCCTTATCAGCATTTGGTGTCATCACTAGGTTTTACTTTAGTCATTGATATAGGTGTGCAGTAATGTCTCGTTTTGCTTTTCCCTAAGGCAAATGGCTAATGGCTAATGATATTGGATATATTTTTACGTGCTTATTTTCCAACTATGTATCCTCTTGGGTGAAATGTCTATTCATGTGTTTTGTCCATTTCAGATTGGATTTTTAAATTTTTTACTCTTGAGTTTTGAGGGTTCTTTAGTAGTAGAGAGGTGAGTCCTTGTCTGCATGTATGATTTGCAGATATGCTTCACCCAGTCCCTAGCTTGTCTATTTTAGTTCATAACAGTCTTCTTCAGAGCAAAAGATTTTAATTTTGATAAAGTTTAATTTATAAAAATTTCCTTAATGGGACAGGCCACTGGCTAAGAAGTCTTTACCCTAGACACTGGAGATCTTCTCTAATTTTTTTGTTTCATTCCCCAATTTTAAGTTTTACTTTTAAGTCAGTGATCATTTTGAATCAATTTTTGTACAAGATTTGAGACTAGGTTGAAGTCCAATTTTCTGCCTGTGGATGTCCAATTATTCCATTATGTTTTTTGGAAAAGACTATAATTCCTCCCTTGAATTGCTTTTGACCTTTGTCAAAAGTCAGTTGGGCATATTTTTATGGATTTATTTCTGGGCTTCCTATTCTGTTCCATTGATTGTAATCTTTTTTTCCTCTGCCAATATCACAGAGTTCTGATTATTGTAGTTGTAAAATTTAAGTCCTGAAATCAGGTAAACTAAGTCCTCCCACTTTATTCTTCTTGTAAAAAAATTGTTTGGCTATTCTACCTCATTAGTCTTTCCATATTAATTTTGCTGAAATTTTGAAAGTAATAGCATTAAATTTGTGCAAACAACATTATACTGAACCACTTTGATTCTGACTGGCAGATTAAGTTTAGCCATGATAGTCAACACACACACACACAAATACACACGCACATACACACACACACAAATGATTGTCGTTCTTACAGATTGGCATGGGCCCTTAGTATAAGAACCTTAGATCTTTTAATATTAACAGCAACACAAAAGAACTGAGAAATGGGTATCTTTCTGTTTTTTGTTTTTTTTTTCTGAGGGAATACCTGTGCTTTGGAACTCATGGATAGCAGCTACATCCACCACTGTTTCTCATTTACACAGAGGAGTAAGAACTTACTTGTCTTTCAGAACCCCTTACTCTCTGGTGGAAAGTTACATGGAGAGGAGCCAAGATGCATCTTTTCTACATAGTACGTTTTGGCTGCACTCATGGATCTGGGGGAGGTCATGCTTCTTCCCTCACACTGACCAAGGTCAAAGGCAAGGACACACCAGGATGCAGTGCTAAGAACTGCAGTTTAGTTTAGTTTGTGGAGAAAATGGTTTAAAACCCCATTCTTGCCATGGTCTCTTTGGAATCCACTTCTTATGCGTTTTTCTTTTCTCTGGCTCTGCTTCTTAGGGTTCAGTTTAAAGACAGAAATAATACTATTCAGAATCTTTGTGATACATCTTCATTTGAGTGTCATAACCCTGAAGAGACAGCTAAAAGATGTTCAGAGAACAAGGCCTCAATAGTGTCCAGGCCTACTTTGCCACCTTTAGCAGTGATTAACTTTGAGCAAGCCAGGCAGAAATCCTTGCTTCATAATTGAGGCCATGTCACTTTTAGAAGAATGTACTTATTTATAGTCTTAATCTACAAGAGAAACAACTTAAATTCTTTGTCATTCAAAACTACTGTTGTTACATGTTAGAAAGACAGGCAGTTCTCAAACCCAAGCCTTAAGGGACAATAGATACCCTGCTGTCCTTCCTCATTCACTAAAAATTTACTAGATGCTCGCCATGTGTGAAAACCACAGTTGTAAAACGCTAAACATGATGCATATGTTGTACAGTATCCAGTGATCACTACAACACTGAAGAGCAGGTTATCCTCATGTTAGATTTTTTTATTTGAGCTGAGAATCAGACAATAACACACAGCACAGGAAGCTAAACTGGGAATAGGGATCTGTGTCTGTCTGGTGTCTCTTGAGCAGGGACCGGTCAGCCCCAACGCATATGTTGTATGTCAGACGCAGCACTAGGACAGGCCCTGGGGATGGAGTTCCTGCTTCGCAAAGGATGCGTTCTCCAGTGGAGCGGATGGGACAGAAGCAGTCTCAGTGTGTAAATGCTGTGCTGCAGGCTCTCAGGCAGTGCAGTGAGGCTTAAGGGACAAGGACAGAGTGGGGGGTGGAATTCAGGTAAGGTGTGCCCCTTAGGGAGTCATGCCTCTGCCACTCCCCATACCTCTGGCTCCCTTTCTCTCTGCTCCTGCCCACCCAGAGAGAGGAATAAAAACTACAGATGAGGCAGCAACTCCGGATGCCCTTGCAGCACCTGTGAACTTGCATTTCTCTCTTTGCTAGGCTGACTCATGTTTCAGGGAGAAAGACACTCATTCAGGATTTGGAAAGTATTGTGAAATGATAGGAAGGAGTTCCACGTGTCAAAAAAAAAAGATTCCATGGAAAAGAATAAAAGAATAAAGCAGATTTAAATGAACAGTGACTCCTGTCCCAGTAGCTCAATGTGCAGTGAGAAGAGAAAGGGGAAAGATAGGTCTTCAGGAGCAGCGTGGCATGAATGCCAATCAGCACGTCAGCTTTGCCTTGGGGATCTTGCTAAAGGATCAATGCATTTTGATGGATATAGCTTTGGTTTATACTGATTTTTTAAAACCTTAGTTGCTGAGAAGTTTGTATTTTCCTGCACTTTGTTCCTGTGCTAATCTAAGATGTTACAAAAAAAGCCTGGAGGCATGAAATCAATCACTTGCCACTTACGTTCAAGATAGATTTTTTTTAAGAAGCACTATTTGTTTTCACTGCCACCAAAATGGATCAACTGTTTGTTGGTTACATAAATGACAAGTGAACACCCACACGGTTAAGTTCAGTGCTCTGCAGCCATGTTGCCTGAGCCATGGACACACGGATGGTGTACCTTGTCACCAAAGGGATGGAGACATTGCTTGCCGTGTTTAGTTTCACAGGAGAAAAAAGAATATGAAGAGGACACTTCTGGGTATGTATGCTTCACTGTACAAGGACTCAGTGTGTCTGTATGCATATGATGTGTCTCCTGAGATAAGGAGGCATGTGGCTGACAGAGGCCTCTTGACCACCCACAGTCTGAGCCCTTGACTATGAAAAGCATTTTCTTCTTCATAGCCTTATCCATGTAACTATTTCCTCTTGAAGTTCCTTTCAGCCTAGAAGTTTACTTTACACACTCTACCGTCTCACTTAGCTGACTCTTACTCCTTCATTGTCCAGTTTAGATGGTGTTGCCCCTGGGAGTCTTCCCAGACCAGCCCACCATGAGCCAGTGCCCTCCGTGTCTTTCCTCGCACCAGTGTTCTCTCCATTTATCAACATATTGCCCGGTTATCTCACTGCTGGCCTCCCCATCTGGAATGTGTGTTCTAGAGGGGCGTGGGCAGGGTCCCTCCTCTCTTGCTCACTCCCATGTCTCCAGAGTCTCCCATTGTGACTGACAAGGGGCAGGATCTTCAATGAACACCTGTGAAATGAAAATGGAATGCCCTTTTCCTAGTACAAATTTATGCTCCATTGTATACTTTCATCTTCACCTAACTACCAATTACAGTGTTTTGAACAATTTGTTTTATTAGGCAAATAATCACATATTTATTTTCTTTTATTTGATTTCCAGGTTGCTTAGTCGATTTTACTTACTTATAGTACCAAGCATGCAGCTATGAATGAGGGCATACTCCATATTTCTTGGATGAATCTGTTTTCCAAATCTCTCTCCAATATAGGCTATCATATAAGAGGAAGGATTGCTCTAGTGGTTGAAAAATTCTACTCTCAGTATGTTTCTTTATGAAAGTTTCTATAATCACCAAAGTGATGATAGTGCCTACAAATTAGTTTTTGAAAGTGTTTTCTTGAATAGTATTATAGCTTGATATTAAGACTAAGAAGTCATATTAACAAACTCATTTAACTTAAATTTATAAAGACAAGTTGATCTCAAAAAAATAATGAAAATTAGGATACGTGGAGGTTCCATAGTGTAATGGTGAGCACTCTGGACTCTGAAAATTAGGATACACATCTTTTGCACAAATTAGAAACATCACCTTTCTCCTAGGTAGGTAATAACATTGTAAGAAAGCTGTATGATAGAGGGGAAGAGTAGACAGACAATTAAATTGAAATTCCAGCTGTCACCTAGAATCTATGTATACTGGGACACATTGCTTAAAAAAGTCAGTTTCTCCATTTGTAAAAGGGAATAATAATACTGACCTTGGAAGGTTTTGCATGGATTACAAATATCATACACCAGTCACCCAGAAAAATATTTGAGATCTTGTTAAGCATTCAGTAAGAGAAAAAATATATGATTCCTGCAGGCTTTGAGTTATGTTTCAACATTATATTAATGATATGTGCCTGAAAACATTTCCTAAATAACAATATTCTTTACTAAAAATCCTTTAATAATACTGGCCTTCGACATACTTGGAACCTTCTGTCTCTGGGGAAAATGCTTTGGATAGTTTTAAAAAGTGAAAACTTTAAAAAAATCAAATGTTTTAAGAAGAAAAACTGTGACCATTTTCAAATATGATAAAAAATGTTCAATGTATAGTGTCTGGTGGCTTAGTCAGTTGAGCATTTGACTCCTGGTTTTAGCTCAAATCATGATCTGAGGGTCAGGCTCCAGCTCATTGGGGAGTCTGCTTGAGATGATCTCCCTCTACCTCTGCTTATCCCCCTGCTTGCTCTCTCTCTCTGAGTAAAAATAAATAAATCTTCCTGGTAGTGTTATTAAGGAGGGCACGTACTGTATGGAGCACTGGGTGTGATGCATTAACAATGAATTCTGGAACGCTGAAAAGAAATTTAAAAAAAATTTAAAAAAATAAATCTTTAAAAAATGTTCAAAGTTGTAAATGATCGATATAAAGAAGCAAATATTTATTACTTTTATTCCTGGCTCCATAGCTTAAGGATCCAAAGTAGCACACTCACAATTTAGCAGGGAAATGTCAACCCATCTCATGACCTAAATAGACTACACTACACAGTTAGCCAGACATTTAAGAGTCAAAACTACATCCTATATGGCCAACACTCTTGGAATGATGCTAAGATAAGCTACTTTGATTTTTTTTTTTTAGATTTCTTTTTTTTTTTAATTTGACAGAGAGAGAGATCACAAGTAGGCAGAGAGGCAGGCAGAGAGAGAGGAGGAAGAAGGCTCCCTGCTCAGCAGAGAGCCCAACGTGGGGCTCCATCCCAGGACCCTGGGATCATGACCCAAGCCGAAGGCAGAGTGGGCTACTTTGATTTTTAAAAAATAAGCCATTATAATCATTCAGAATGCTTTGCTAGCTTTTTCAGGTCCTGTTTTCTTCTTTTACATCATAGATTTGGTCAAGATCATGTTAGTGGATCTTTCTGACTGCACTACTCTCTGATTCTTTTATCTAATATCAGAGTGTGACAGGTTAGTAAACATGTGGTTGGTCACCACAGTTTGTCATAAAGCTAAAGATTTCTTGCAAACTAAATAAAACTTATATCCTGAGGCAATTGTTCTTGGGCTTAGGAAGTTCCAGAACCACTTATAAAGCTAACAAAACTCTGCCATCTTTCTCCGAGTCCCTGTGACACCTCAAGAGATCTCTCCGTGAGCCCCGAGTTAGGAACCTCTGTACAGGAGCACTGTGCTGAGTCATGGTTTGTGAGCTCCCAGGCCTGGGCATGCTTCCAGAGATGAGGCTCTAGAGAAGTCAGCAGGGTTCCTCCAATCATTAGTTCTGGGGGCATACAAATGAAATATTGCCACAAAATTTTGAAATGTGCCTGAGAATAATGACTTCCTTTATTTTTCTCAAGCCTTTATTTGGTATTTGTTTCCATTGTCAGATTTAAAGTATTTCTTCTTTATCAAGAAGAAACACGTCATAAGTCTAAAATCTATTAAAATGGTTGTCTGTGAAGAACTTACAATTTTTTTAGAATTTTCCAAATCTCAATTTCTTCTATCTATAAATTAAGATGGTACCACATGCTACCCCTAACCACAAGTTGACTATGAAAAACAAATGAGATCATGTATATAATAATAATTGTTACTAAAATCTACCGCTTTCTAATTCTTAACTATGAGCCAAATTCTTTGATAAGGAGTTGGCATAAATTCACTTACTTCTTACATAACTCCATGAGGTGAGTACTATTGTTATTCTTGATACATGGGAGGAAATGGAGGCCCAGAGAGGTTAAGCTACTTGGATAACATCAAAGAGCTCATCAGACGCATAGCCAGGATTCAAACAACGGCAGTCTGATCGCAGAGTGAAACTCAGGTACTATAAACCTCCACTGAAAAAACCATACTTAAAGATTTTGCAAATAATACCCAGGAAGTCATTCTTGTGTATGCATTCCTGAGATACCTGTAATACACATGGAAGGGTAAACACTGAGAGTTTTTAAAAATCCCCACACAAGAGAAAGACTGGCATTTTTCTGGCTCTGGGTGATGGAAGGTGATGAGTGTGGCAAGTCTGTCTCACTAAGTTCTACTTCTCTGCAGGCGAGATAACAACTCTCGGTTAGACTTTGCGAATCAACTACTGGGTTGTTTTCACAGTTACTGGGTGTTGGTGCTGTTCTCTACAAACCCCTAAAGTTGTCAGCATGTTTATAGGAACCCCAAAGATTCGTGATTGGCACATGGCACTTGGTTTGGATGGCACTGCGGCTGGTCACATGCAAGAAAGTAACCAACTCCCTTTAAGACAATGACTCAGACTCCCAGGCTTTTCTGGGCAGTGACTTCTCATGCACATCCCTGCAACTCACAGCTGTTGAGAAAGATGTGTCTGTGTCTCTCTCCCCACAGAGAGGACAAGAAAATGTGTTCACTTCTCCAGCCTTCACCTGCGTATTTCTTTTTCCTGGTTCTGCTACACTACACCACTGCTGTAAAGATCTTAGCCTTAACTGGAACCTTATGCTCAGTTGCACATGCCCTTCCAGTGCGAATAGGTGGTTATGGGATGGCGGATACTTTTGGTGACAAGTAGACACTGCTAGTCATTCTACTACACTTCTTTAGCCTGGTGCACATAAAAAGCCAGATGGTTTAAGTCGGGCTGATCTAAAACAATTAGTTTCAGCTCAACACTTTGAATGTCAGTGAATGGGCTGCGGAATCCCTTCAGTAGTCTTTCTTCTACGGCTGATGCCTCTGCCTCTAAATCCAACACAAATGTGTCTACAACTTGTACCCATGCCCTCTTGCCTCTGTCACCAGCACAATCCCAAATCAACTCTTCCTAGAAATCTCATAGAAACTTGCTTTGCTAGTCAAGTAAGTCTTCTTTACACAGACAATGAATTCAGCTTTCATATACTGAGTACCTTGTCTTTCAGTAAGGTCACTCCAATCTATATATGAGAAACCACATGGTAACAAGGAAGTAGTAAAAGCAAAGAGACCTGGCTTGTACTCAGCTCTGCCACATGCCAGCAATGTCTTCGGTTCAGTTACTTAACTGCTTTGACTCTCTATGTCTTCAGTTAAAAACTGTGAGCAATAATAGCTATCTTTCAGAGCTGTATAAGATTGAAAAAATCCACATTAGTTGTCTGGAATGAAGGTATCCTCTAGGGCCTAATCCATTTTATACCCCAACAAAGTTAATGTTATTTAGGCAATTTAATTTTTTAGTTTTCCTGTTTAGCACAGAAACATATACACAAAAACATGCGGATAAGACGTCAATGAAGATTTAACAAATGAACAAGATTTTATTTCTTTGAAAGAATTTTATACTATCTGAATTAGAATTATTTCATGGTCTTTCATATGTTTTAAAAGATTTTATTTATGTGAGAGAGAGTAAGAGAGCATAAGTGGGGAAGGACATTGGGAGAAGAAAGAGAGAATCTGAAGCAGACTCCCTACTGAGCCCAATGTGGGGCTCCATCTCATGACCCTGAGATCACAACCTGAGCCAAAATCCAAGAGCCAGACACTTAACTGACTGAGCCACCCAGATGCCACTGTCTTTCATATTCTTAAAGACAATCTAACTGAAATAGAAAATAAATATCCTCATTAATGGGTATATGCTTAGTTCTACATGCCCTTTATAGCCTTCAGCTGAAAGAGACCGTAGGAAATTTGGGGTCGGAATTTTTTTCTTTGAAGTAGGAACATGAGTCTCAGACTAAGTGACTTGTCCAAAGTAGCCAAGTTCTAAACCCTTGGCAGAACAGGGACTGATATTTTCATACATTCCACCTAGACTGTGTAGCCTTCAGAGATTCTCTCAGGATTATAGACCCAATAGTTTTCTGGAGTAATTATTTACTTCAGATATAACACTTCAAAAAAAAAAAAAAAAAGAAGAGGAAAAAGAAGAAGAAATAACACTTCATGTTTTGATACGTTTACAAAAACTGCCTGCATAATTGGCTTCTTTTTTTAGCCTACCCTGCAATTTAAGCTAAAACTGATTAAAAAAAAAAGAAAGTTTATTTTACAAAAAATTCTAAAACCTTCTCATAAATGCTTAGAAACAAAAATCAAACCCTTCAAATAATATGCATTTTTCAAATTAAAGTGCATATTAAAACACATGCATTTACTTAGCAAACCAAGATTTGTTATTTCTCAGCAGCAAGGAACGGATGCACAGGTTTCCACTAATATGTCTTTCTTGCCTTGACCAAAGAGGTTGTCTCTATAACCTTCTTAAATACTTTGTAAGTTCAGCATTATTTACATGTTTATCAGCATTTAATAAAACGAAAAGCATTCTAACAGTAATTCCTTCAGGTGTGCTTAAGACTGTCTTGATCTAAGTAAACTATTTTCTAAGAGCTGCACTCGCTAATATCCTCCATCCAATGTGCTTCCAGTGGGGGATTAGCTCGGAAGTAATAGCATTCTTCAAGAGAGATTACTGGTAGGATGTCATCAAGCATCTTCCCTGAAAGGCAGTCATGTCTGAAGGAGGAAGAGAACTGGGAAATTTTTCTCTAATTTGACTTGAAGGGGAATAGAAAGAGTATAGTCTTTGTAGTTATACAAGCCAGGTTTCAAATTCTTAGAAATTACTGGTTTGCTAGCTATGAGGTCTTAAGTCGGTTACTTAAATTATTGCTAATAATATGACGGTAAAGACAGATGATGTGGTAGCATGAAAGCAGAGTAATGATCTGGATGGTGATGATAGCACTTCATTGCTGTACCACAGATGAACACAACCATTTAATTTCCTCGGAGTGAATAGCACATAAGAGTAGACTCAAAACAAGAGGATGTTGCTTAGTGACTCTTGGACGGTAATCCTCAGCATGCCCAGAGTCTGCATTTTGGCCAAGTTCTCAGACATGTGGAACTGGCAAAGGGCCTTCAACAACGTCTGAGGTAATTTTTCTGAATGAGGAAGAAAGTCCTTTGTTCCAAGTGCTCATCAAGAGCCAGATATGCACCTGTAATAGAGAGTTAAAAAATAAACCTGTTGATAGGATGGAGCAGATGGGAAGAAAAGGTCTAACAATAAGTGATGAAAAAAGACAGACCCTCTTTATCCTTTCCCAATTTCGTCTTGAAAGAATTAGAATTCTTTTGCTAATTTATGTACTCTTCTTCCCTGCTCCTTGTTTTTTGGAGTTCCTTGATTTTAGAGACAAAAGTCCCCAGAGTAAGAGGCTAAACCTGGTCAGTACATGATGTAAGCTCTGTTTCTGAACCTCAGTTTTCTTGTTAACTAACATGAGATAATATGAAAAAAGCCTATTTGCACAGTGACTTGCATACAGTATGTGCTTAATAACAGCTTATTGTTTTATTATTATTATTATTATATCCATCAATAACATTGTTATAATGATTAAGTAAAATAACCTTTTCTAAAGTATCTGGCAATGCATGTCACAATGGGCACAGCATTAGTTAGTTGTTTGCTAAATTAAGAAATTTGAAGGAAACATATCTTGGCATCATAAAGAAGTTGGCTGACTATATTCTTTAAGAACTCTTTCCAAGAAAAAATGGGCATCAAGTATGTGGTGCCTGAGCGAGGTCTTAGAAAATAATTTTACATTTGACCAGCGTGTTATGGAGTTTGAGCGGAATGAGTTGATGTAAATAGGTTTCCTATAAACAGACACAAATCTCAACGTGCAGACTGGGATTCATAAATATGAATTTTATTGCAGTTGAAAGCAAGTGTTTTCTTTTTGCTCTCGCAGGCACAGAATTTCATAAACCATGATTTTATCATCCTGGTCAATGGAGAAATAATTCAATATATTCAAATTTTAATAAAGTCCTCTGATTTAGAATAAATTTTCCTTTTAAAATCACTGGAAGAAAGATTCTTACATACATAAGAGGAACTTTATTATAAATATTTTATTTCTTTCTAAAAAGAGAAATCAGTCGAATAGCTGCAGAAAATAAATGAATTATTTCTCTTTGGGTTCCTCTACACTGCATTTTGTGTGATTGTGGTTTCTCTGAGTTGAGGAAGTGACACGGAATGACCCCACCAGGGAAAGGAGCATGGTGGCCAAGGTCGGAACCAGCACGAAAGCGTGGCTTGAGGCTCTGTGGCACAGGCAGTTGGTTTCCCGGGCCCTCCTGCTATCATCTGTGCTGATTACTCCAGGAGTGGGGGGGCCCATCTTCCTTTGTTTCATTTATAAACTAAGTGGATGGTTTGCAGTTGTTGGTCAGGCTGTGAAAAGTCAATAGAAAAGTGCTTTGAGCATTTCACAGCAATTAAGGGTGGTAATGGCTACAGGCTGGGTTTGCCAACTTCATCTCACACTATGAGAAGTGGGGGACCCCCTTGTCCCGGCCCCCTGCAGAGTTTCTGAGGGCATGAAGGGACAGCAAACATTTCCACAGAGGATGCTCGGTTCTGGCCCTTTGCTGGGGGCTAAGTCACCTATCAGATAAATAGATCCTAAATGACAGTCACTTCCTGAAATTCTACTTGGAAATGACAATAGCTTCCAGAAAGTCTCCGAAACAGAACTGCATGGTCTGAAAAAGGACAAGTAATCTCTGTGTCTTCGTTCACAAACTACCATTTTTTCAATATTGCTTCCAGTCATACTTTAGGATATAAAGACAAACACTGAGATCTTGCCAGTAATGCATGTGGTTTTCTTTAATTTACAAATTTAAATTAAGTTAAATTATGGTATACTCATAAAATAGAATAGAAGGTATATATCAGCCTTAAAAATGATGTTTTCAAAGGATTTTTAATGAACAAATTAATACTCATAAGTTAAGTAATAAAAAGCTGCAATAAAAGTAATAAAAACAGCACTATTCTTATTTTTGTTTCATTTGTTTGTTTTACTTTGTCTTCTACAAATGTAGAAGGAAATGCACTGAAGTGATAATACTATTTGCATCTGGTCATTTTTTTTTTTAAGATTTTATTTATTTATTTGACAGAGAGAGAGAGAGAGATCACAAGTAGGCAAGAGGGGCAGGTAGAGAGAGAAGGGGAGGCAGGCTCCCTGCTGAGCAGAGAGCCTGATGCATGGCTGGATCCCAGGACCGTGAGATCATGACCTGAGCTGAAGGCAAAGGCTTAACCCACTGAGCCACCCAGGCATCCCCATCTGGTAATTTTTCCTTTCTTTTTGCACTTTTCTGAATTTTCCAAATTTTCCACAATGAATAAATTATTGCTGTGGAAAACCACTAGAGAAAAACCTAGGTATTTTGCATGTACCGGTCATAAGATCTTTGTTCCATATCTTCACATAAATTATGTCCAAAATCAACCCCCCCAAAATAATTTTCTTGACTATTGAATGAATGGAATATCTGAACTTGTTCATTTTGAGAAATATTAAAGAAAGAAAAGATACTTTTTTTTTTTTTTTTTTTTTTGCTTCAAAGAAAGAGAGGGAAGATATAAGCCACTACAATGTTTGCATGGAAAAGTGGAAAAGATTACATCCTCTGGCTGAATATTCAGGTTCCTTTGAGCTCTAGATTTGACTCAGGCAAAAGATTCTCACTGAGAAGACCTCATAACTTAAAATGTTACTTCACAAAGGACTTTTTAATCTCTATTAATTCCTACTTGTAAAAGCTTTGCAAATGAAGATGGACCTGTTCCATGCAAATCTCCCCATCTAGCCAAGGTGCCCCAGGATCTATTCTAGATATTAGCTGACAACCAAAATATTGCATAGTTGGTATCATGACAATATTCCCTGGTCTGCGACTCCTCAAATGTTCCACTAGAAACAGTGATCCAAGACCCAGGGGGCAGATTCTAGAAGTGAGGGCTCCATATCCAATTGGTTGTGGAGACCAGAAAGCCACGTGGGCTGCTTTCCTGCCAGGCTTCCCAAGGTCACTGTGTTCATGTGCAGTGCTTATCTGCAAATGGGAGTTAAGTACACAGAAGCAGCAGTCTTCAAAATTACTGAAGGAAAATATTTACCCAAGGAGCCTTGTCTTTTAATCCCTACTCACTGGTCTGTGCTTTGGGAAATGTTCTAAGAAGCAGAACTGGATCCGTTGGTGAGACTGAACAAGGCTCTCATCTGGCTCATTTTGTACCATGCATTTAGTGTGTTGTTTGTTTCTAGAAGGAACGGAAATGCCAACAAAGGTCATTCAACTGAAAGTAGTCAGAAGTAAAAGGTCATGCTACAAATCTGGGAAAAATAAAACAACTCTGCCTCTTCCACGACTTTGCATGTTTGTAGAAGTTGGTGCTAATAAGGGAATTCAGTGCCTGGATCCTGCCTGAAAACCCCAAAGAAACCTCCCCACACCTCACCACTAGCCTCTCCTCCTCACATGCCTTCATCCCAGTGGGGCTCACCAGTTACAAGAAGGGCCTGTGATTTTGAGGCATCTTACAATCTGGACTTAAATTCTGGACACTCGCTGGATAAGCAGAGTGACAGGGTCTTGGGCACTGTCCATGTCCTGTGTCTGCTGTTACCTGGCAAAGCAGCAGCAGGTGGAATTACAGATGCTAACCAGCTGAGCATAAAACATGTAGAGTATCCGGGGTAATGCAATTGGGCCCAAAGAGATCACAAAGGTCCACAGAAATGCAGGAGGAGCTGTTAGCCTGAGGAAGGACTGGCCTACCACTGCTTGCTCTAACGGTGCAGGAAGGGAGGTCCGCAGAGAAGAGGTGGCTCTGGAGACTGGGATGGCAAGGACATGCACTAACCCTGGAGCATGCTGATGCCCTAATTTTGCCTCAGCAGTTGCCTGCGAACAAAATGAACTCACGCACTCAAAGTGTTCAGCAAACTCCCTGTGACATAAGCGAGAAATTTCTTGCTGTTATTCCCTAAAAACATTGAGCATGTCTAATCTTCCCAAACCTCAGGTGTTGTGGGGTTAAATTAGGATAATTGTTCTTCCCTTCCCAGGTTTGCTGTGGGAAGTAAGATAAAATGCAACAAGCCCTCAGCAATGCTGGCAGAAGCGATATAAGTGGCAAGAATTAAAGGCAGACCACAGCAAGGGCCAAGGAGGATGTGGAGTCACAGACTGCGGGAAACTCTTCGTGAGACCCAGTCAGCAAAGCGTGCTGGTCAGCGATCCTCTGTGAGGTAGGCTCAGTGATTCAGCTGCTGGCAGTATCTACAGCAATCCTTGCATGTGGTTTCAGGAGGCATGCAAAGAAATGCTTACAGTTGCAATTTTTGTATTAGAAAGTGGAAAAAAGATCCAATGACAGGAAAACTGATCAACTGTGGTGTAGGCATATAATTGAGTACCATATCCCCATAAACAGTAATGAAGGAATGCTTTACTCCAAGCATAAATTGATCTAAAAACGATGCTGAGAGTATAGTCATGAAAGCTTACATATAATAATATGCAATTTACTTAACTCCACAAATAGAACAGAATGTTATTCAAAAATACATACATATATATGTAATAAAATAGTAAGAAAATCAAGAGAATGATTAAGACAAAGTTCAAAAGAGTATCTTAACTTTAGGGACAAGAAGAAGGATATTGGGCATTTGGGGACAATACAAAGTTCATGAGAGCACAAATCATTTCTGATTCTAGCTAATTGGTAGGCAAAATTATAAGACACAGAAAACACAGACTCTTATAGAATAAAATAGGATATACTCAATCAAAATTAAAAATTTCTGCTCATTGAAAGACACTATGAAAATGTGTAGGAAATCTACACAATTTTCCATACCCACATCTATATTATTATATCAATATTGATTGTCACTGATGTATGGGTATATAATATGATAAATGATTTCTCTATTTTTTATAGATATAACTGCAATGAATAACTTGTATCCAAAATACATAAAGAGATTTTCACAATAAATAACAAAAGTATAAACAACCCAATTAAAGAAGTGTGTAAAAGTGTTCAATACACATTTCAATAGGAACAGGAACAGAAGACCAATGAGTACATGAAAAAGTACTGCTCATCATTTATCTAGAATCTCAAAAGATGCTGAATAAAAGAAGACAGACACAAAAGACTGCACTGTGTTTAAGTCCACTTATGTGCAGTTTCTAGAGCAGGCAAAACTAGTCTGTGGTGAAACAGACTTCATCAAGATAAAAAGCAAAGGAAAAGAAACAGTCAACAAAAAAAAGAGGCAACCCAGAGAATGGGAGAAGATATTTGCAAATGACACTACAGACAGAGGGCTGATATCCAAGATCTATAAAGAACTTTTCAAACTCAATACCCAAAAAAATAACCCACTCAAGAAATTGGCAGAAGACATGAACAGACAGTTTTCCAAAGAAGGCATACAAATGGATAACAGACACATGAAAAAGTGTTCATCGTCACTAGCCAACAGGGAAGTTCAAATCAAAATCAAAACCACAATGAGATACTACCTTACACAAGTTAGAATGGCTAAAATCAACAAGGCAAGAAACAACAAATGTTGGAGAAATTGTGGAGAAAGGGGAAACCTCTTATAGTGTTGGTGGGAATGCAAATTAGTGCAGCCACTTTGGAAAACAGTGTGAAGTTTCCTCATTAGAGCTACTAATTTTAGTAGTTGCACTCCTGGGTTTTTACCCAGTAGGTTTTTTTTTTTTTTAGTTTTTTTACTGGGTGTTTACCCTGAAGACACAGATGTAGTGAAAAGAAAGGACATCTGTACCCCAATGGTCATAGCAGCAATGTCCACAATAGCCAAAATATGGAAAGACCCAAGATATCCTTCAACAGCCAAATGGATAAAGGTGATATGGTGCATATACACAATGGAATATTACTCAGCCATAAGAAAGGATGAATACCCAACTTTTGCATCAACGTGGATGGGACTGGAAGAGATTATGCTGAATGCAATAAGTCAAATAGAGAAAGTCAATTATCATATGGTTTCACTTATTTGTGGAACATATGGAATAGCATGGAGGCCATTAGGAGAAGGGAAAAATGAAGAGGGAGAAATGAGGATGGGAGATGAACCAAGAGAGACTATGGACTCCAGGAAACAAACTGAGGGTTTTAGAAAGGAGGGGGTGAGGGGATGGGTGAGCCTGGTGATGGGTATTAAGCAGGGCACAGATTGCATGGAGCACTGAGTGTTATATGGAAACAATGAATCATGCAACACTACATCAAAAACAAATGATGTACTGTATGGCACATACAGTAATATAACTAATATAACACAATTGAAAAAAAAAAAAAAACAACAAAGTAGTGGAATGATTTGCTAACAGTGACTCAAATTTTTAGTCACAGAAAAGGCTTCGGAATCCAGGCTTTCTGACTTGTGGTCTGGGACTACTCACAGCCCCACAAGGCTTTTCGCACTCCCTGTCTACATAGATCAGAACACACACCTGTGTGCTAGTGGGGACCTGTTGTGGGATCCCCAGGGACCTCCTCTGAATACTGAGGAACTCAGTCTTCCTGCGGGGGCATGAAGATCAGAAAAAGATGGTGTTCTGATCCTTCATGTTGGTACTGGCTCCCTTCCCTTTAGCCAGAAAACGCATGAGTAATTCCATTGCACCCCATCTTCTCATCTAGTCAGCCATGGGAGCATGTTTCTTGTCTTTATAATTAGTATTTTCACAGATATTGAAAGGATGAGCTAAAAGTTTTCTCAGAGGCAATGTTTTAGAATTTCATATAAAATTTAAGATTGAATTACACTGAAATGCTATCATGACATTAGTAATTGGCCATAGCAGGATGTAACAAGGACAGGGGCTGGAGAAAATAACCCAGAAGCAGCCACAGACGCACAGCAAGTGTGTGGACCTGAGAAGCCAGTCTCCTCCTGGGGCCAGTATCCCCTACGTCATACCTGGTTTAATACTTCTAGCCACTCGCAGGCTTCCAGCTCCTTCAATTGTTGAAAGACTAATTGTTAGGAATGTTTTCCTTTAACACGTTTTGATACTAAGAAAGACACACAAAATTCTGTGTGCCTGTTTGCAGAGGATAGATTGCATGCGCGCATCCAGTCAGAGGAGGAGGAATGCCCTGGAATCCCCTGCTTCGTGCTGCCTCGTCATGGACGCTCCAGGTTTCATGTTCCTGGAAAGGGATAGGAAGGACTTACATTTCAGTGTCCTAAACAGACTAGATCTTGTAGCCTCTTACAACCTTCGGAGCAAATCTGAAACCTCTTCTCCAAAACGTAAGAAATGTTCCTCAACAGAATTGTAGATAAAGAGACTGAAACATGAGGGGATTATGGCAGTCAGTCGAGTGATCGCTACTGAGGAGCCAAGAGGGTAGCTCCAAGTGAGGCAAGAAGCAGATCATGCATATGGTTGATAGGGAAAACCACCCTGTTTTCTGAATTTCTTTTCTTTGCTTCTGTCCCTCAAGTTCTCCCAGAAATGTGAGCCCAGGGGAAAGTTCCTGTCTCCTTGTGCAGAACATCATTGGAGCACACACACACCCTGTCCAAATGCAGTGATAAACACTGATGATTTCCAACCGCTATGATGCAGTAAAAGGAAAAGAAGAAAATTTTCGGTTTTGTCTTCATGTTCCTCTTATAACAGGAGGCTCTTCATTCTTGTGCACACTTTGAAGAGCAAATAGTCCTTGTATTTCAAGGGAAGGAGTCAATTCTTTCTCTTGTCATCTCTCAGGGCTAAATAAGCCACAGATTCCTTTTCTCCAAGGTGCAATCCGATGTCTCTTTATTGAGAAGCGAGGGTGGCACTAAACCCTACATTTACCTCCTTGATATTAATGACAACTGCACAAAATCGCTGCAAGAATTAGACTTTATTCTCCCCTGCTGCTGTGGCTGTTATGACAGAAAGTGTTTAGCAGAGTGAGTGAGCGCTGTTCTCAACAAACAGAACACGTCAGGAAACCTCCCCTCATCCCCGAGAGGTTTCCCCTTGCTCAGGGATAGGGTTAGAGACTTGGAGTTTTGGGTCCCCAGTGTCACCCACAGAGGGAGGTTGGAAAACTGGGCTTTTTCATTATTGGAAAGTACAGAAAGTCTAAATTTAATACAGCATTTTAATATGTACAGACTTTAAACATCAGCTCTGATAAGCGCACTTCTTAGTCTGAATTTTTTAATAGTAAAGGAACATCCGAGGAATATTAACTTATAATAGAGCCCAGATATTATCTGCTTAAGTGCTGTCAATATTCTTCAAGATGTAGGCGTGCTGCATTGAGGGTCTGTTTCAAACTGACCAATTAGACTGATATCCATGTAAAGGTAGACTTTTGTACTTTAAGGGGAAAATATATATATTCTACTATAAGAAGAAAATAATATAGCTTTCCTTATTTGGAAAACCATAAACTTTTTAGATCAATAGTGGAAAAGGCCATGCTTAAAATATAATTCTCCTTTGATTTATATAAGACTTGTCAGTTCTATTCTCTTAGTATCTCTGTATTCAGCTCCTCATATCCATCCCGACCAACTGTGTTATTTCTCTCTCTTGAATTATACAATAAACTCATGTCCTCCTCTCCCGGCCTCCATCTCTGCTTTGCCCCTTTTGGGTAGGGCCACTTTGAACTATTTGCCCGGATTAATTCACAGGACCACATGAGGTTGTGGCAAGCTGACACTTCCCTTCTGCTACAGACAATGTCTTGGGGGGTTCTCAGAAATCCCCCTCAGACCCCGCTGTTAGAGTCATCTTAGATTACGGGCAATGTTTGGAGTCTCCCAGTGAAGCTTAAGACCCTGCAAGGCCTTACTTGGGGGAGTTACAGAACTATCAGCCAGAATATTTGTATCCCTAACGTCATGCTGAGGTGGGTGTCATATATACAGATGTGGGGCATATAAAGCAATCCTGGGTGGAGTGTCTTTTCTCTTCATTGACTCATGGTTGACACAGTATCAGTACGTGACATTAGTTACAGGTACCACACAGGGATTGGACAGGTCTACGTAGCAATGCTGTGCTTCTCACACAATGCTAGTATGAATGGGTGCGATGTCTTTATCATGAAGAATCTAGCGTGAAGTACATCCTTGATCACTGGTAACTGCTATTATTGATCAAATAAACTCAGATTTCTTTAAATAGGAAGCAGAAAATGGATGATGGGGGGGGCAGGGGAAAAAAATGATATCACTATTGTCCCAACTACAAATCCTGCCAGTGCAAACCTAAGGCCTGGTTAAGAGGGCCGTTGGTTACTGGAAGTCACACCTACTTCCACTGCCTAAAAAGTACAGCACATAGAAAGAACAGCACCAGAATCTTCACTGGGTGACTGCAGTGGGAGGAACAGGTGCTCGTTGGCCCCTAGCCCGACCCTTTCCACCTATAAACTTCCCTTCTCAACAACTTGGGGTCAAACCAGCCCCTGTGCTCAAGACTTGGCCTGAGAAATACTCCACATTCTCCTAGGAGAATGATGAGGGCATTTCAAGACACTTGTGGTTCTACCCAAAGCATCTGAGAGAGAATGAAATGACCACCATTTCATCCCAACATACAAATCCCAATAAGGATATTTCAGAGGGCAAAATTATAAAAATTGTGATCAAATCCAGTATGTTGGTATTTCCTTTTAAGGGTCATGCTTTTGGTGTCAGTTTTAAAAACTGAAATGAAAGATTCTGATGATTTTTCTCCTGTGTATTTTCAGAAAAGCTTTGTAGTCTTATGTTTTCCATTTAAGTCTCAGATCTCTTTTGAGGTAATTTTTTTTTTTTTAAGATTTTATTTATATGATAGACGGAGATCACAAGCAGGCAGAGAAGCAGGCAGAGAGAGAGGAGGAAGCAGGCTCTCTATGCGGGGCTTGATCCCAGGACCCTGGGATGATGACCTGAGCCGAAGGCAGAGGCTTTAACCCACTGAGCCACCCAGTCGCCCCTCTTTTGAGGTAATTTTAAAAATTTCAATTCAATTAGCCAACATAGAGTACATCATTAGTTTGTGGTGTAGTGGTCAATGATTCATCATTTGCCTATCACGCCCAGTGCTCATCACATCATGTAACTGGGTGATGGGTATTAAGGAGGCACATGATGTGTTGAGGTAAATGTTTTTATCTCTGTTTTATGAAAACAGAGAATTTTTGTTGTTGTTGTTGTTTGTCTGTTTGCCTGAGGGTGTCCCGTGCTCCAGCACTATTCTTTGGAAAGGCTCTCTTTCAATCCTTCCTCTGTTAGCTGCTTTTACATCTTTGTCAAAAATAAACCAGCTGGCCATGTTCATGTGGGTTTATTTTGCTACTGTCTATCCTGTTCAGATGATCTATGTGTTTGTCCCACGGCCAACACCATGTAGGTTTAATTACTGTAGTGAAAAAATGGAAGTCTTGAAATCAAGTAGACTCATGCCTTTCACCTTACTCTTTTCAAAATTAATCTAGCTATTCTAGTTCCTTTGCTTTTCCAGGTAAATTTAAGAATTATCCTGTCTCTATCTACAAAAAAAAAAAAGAACTTATAGGAATTTTGATAGGAATTCTGTTAAATCTGTGTATCCATTTGGGACAATTAAGATCTTTACTGAGTCTTCAGTGCATGGAAGTGATATAAACATCCATTTATTTGGATCATTTTTTATTTCTTTCATTAGCATTTTGAATTTTTCTACATGCACGTCCTATACATACTTGTTTAAATTTACACAGAAGTATTTCCTTTTTCCAGCAATTATATAAAGCATTGTATTTTTAAATTTATGTTTACATGTTCTTTGATAATATAAAGAAGCAAATTGATCTGTGTATGTTTATCTTGGATCTTATGACCACATTGATCTCGTTTACTAATTCTAAGAGATTTGGTGTTGGTCAGATTCTTTAGGATTATCTACCTAGACAACATTGTGATCTGCACACAATTTTACTTTTTCTTTTCCATATCCCATATTCTCCCATATCTGAATATTTTTGTGTCATTCTCTTTTCTCATTGCACTAGCTGGCTGAGTACAATACTGAAGAGAGATGGTGAGAGAGGACATTCTCAACTGGTCGTCTAGCAGAAGAGAACCCAGTTGCCCAGGACTGAACAGGATGTTAGACGTAGGTCTTCTATAGATATTCTACCATCATGTTGAAGTTGTTACCCTCTATTCCCAGTTTAAGGAGAGATTTTATCACAAATTGGTGTTGTATTTTGTCAAGTGAATTTTCTGAATCAATTGGCATGATTATATAATTTTTCACTTTTAGTCTATTGAAGTAGATTACAATGATTTGTTTTTCAATGTTCAACAAGACTTGTATACCTGGAATAAATCTCATTTGTATGATTCCTTTTATACACGAGATTTGAAATACTAATATTTCATTGAGGATTTGTGTATCTATGGTTATGAGAGAGATCTGCAGTTTTCCTTCCTTTTTAATTTTTTCCCCCTGCTTTTGCTGGTAATTATGGCCTCATAGAATGAGTTAGGAAGTATTTCCTCTGCCCCTATTTTATAGAAGATAGCTATTACTTGGGGCACCTGGGTGGCTTAGTGGGTTAAAGCCTCTGCCTTCAGCTCAGGTCATGATCCCAGGGTCCCGGGATCGAGCCCCGCATCAGGCTCTCTGCTCAGCAGGGAGCCTGCTTCTTCCTCTCTCTGCCTGCCTCTCTGTCTACTTGTGATCCCTGTCTGTCAAATAAATAAATAAATAAACCCTTAAGTAAATAAATAAATAGCTATTACTTTGATTCATAGTTAAAAAAATTCTCATTGCACTAGCTGGCCGAGTACAATAGTGAAGAGAGATGGTGAGAGAGGACATTCTCAACTGGTCGTCTAGCAGAAGAAAACCCAGTAAAATTCATAGTAAAAAAAATATAAAAGATGTTGTTTTACCCCTTCCTTTTCTAATGCTTTGTCTTTTTTTCTGTAGTTCTAAGTTTCTGCCCTTTATCATTTTATTTTTCTCTAAAGAACTTCTTTTAATATTTCTTGCAGGGCAAGATTACTGACAATGAATTCCCTCAGTTTGTTTGTTTAACAAAATATTTATTTTGCTGCCTTCTCTGCGTCTTTCAGAGTCTTCTTGTGTGTGTTATATATGATGTCCAGGATCATCTTTTAAATTCCAGTGATTTATTAATTTAACAAATTATTGATTTACTTTTAATAAATCAATTATTTATTAATTTAATTTTGAAAAAATTATTTATTAATAAATCAATATATTAATATTGTTTTAAATTAAATTAATTTATTAATTACCTTATTTAAATGATTTTTAAATCTCCCTTTTTTATCATCTCTTCTTTTCTTTTTTTTTCTTCTTTTTCCTTCATCTTTTGTATAGTGTCTTGTTATTTATTTATATTTGTTAGTCCATTTTTCTCCTTTTAATTATTTTTTTTAAAGATTTTATTTATTTATTTGACAGAGAGAGACACAGCGAGAGAGGGAATACAAGCAGGGGGAGTGGGAAAGGGAGAGAGATGCTACCCTCTAAGCAGGGAGCTCAATGCCAGGCTAGATCCCATGACCCTGGGATCATGACCTGAGCAGAAACAGATGCTTAACTATTGAGCCACCAAGGCATCTCTCTATTTAATTATTTTAAATGTATTTATTCTTTGGTATTTTTCTGTTGACTATTTTTTCTAGTTTTTGTGATTGTTAATCTTCTGATTGTACTATTTGCAAATTTTCTTCATAAAGGATCATTTCATTGAATGGCTTTTGTGGTGTATGTTTATATGTGTGTATGCACTCATGCACATATATTTGAGAGTGTGTGAGGATGAAAGAGAGAGAAAGGAGAGAAAAAAGAAGATGAAGACTGAGGTTGAGAATTTATATTCAGTAGAAATTGTTTAAGGTTCGCTTTTTTTGTTCTTTATATATTTTGTCAAAGCATCACGAACCTGGAGTAAAAGAAGAAACAAAGATATGAAATATGAAAATAATGGTGAAAGGTATAATGGAATGACATGGCATAACTTACATTTAATATGCTAATGAAATATGTGAACAGGGAGAGGTATTGCTACAGAACCATTTTGGCTTTTATCTTCTTGAAATCCATGTATTTCATTGGTAAGAAACCAGTTTGGGAATTTCTTGGCTTGGAGATTGCATCATCATGCAAGTAATATTAACTGATAGTCCATACTTGCACACAATTTTCTCTTGATTTTCTGAGCCACAGGTTGAGATCTTTTTTTTTTCTTCCTTTAAGTGAAGGATTCTCTTTTCTAGGGCAATTGCTCTATTCAAGATCTCCAATAAGCATTACCATTTAATTAGTGCTTTCATATGCTAATTAACAACTATACTTATATGCTTTTAGAACCAGGAATTCCATTAAATATATTGTTAGCAGAGCTCCAGATAATGCCTGAATTTAAACGTTACTGATGTATACTTCTAAAATAATCCACAAATTGGTCTTTTCATTAACTCAATTTAAGCATTAGCCATTAATCTGAATTAGGGAAATTTTCCCATGCACCTGCTGCTCTGCTTACTCAGAGGGATGGATTGGGGCCATGTGTTACCAGGAGAGAAGCAGCATCATACGTACACAATCAGTGACTACTCTGTATCAGACACGAGTTTTGCATTTCACATGTAATATATTGTTAATCCTCTCGCAACCCTACAACTCCAGTTCTGTTACAACCTCATTTCACAAAGGCTTGGCTTATAAATGACAGACCTGATATCCACAGGTAGCTCTGTCTCCTGAGTGAAGACATTAATCCTTGCATTCTGCTGATAGGAAGTTTGAATGCAGGGAATTAGGAAAGATCTGTAAGTGATGTTAGTCCTTCCAGGCTCAGTACAAATAGGTATGACAACTATCTGGAGTTTCACTGGCATACAGTAAATATGAGTGGGAGAGAGGAACTATAAAAGGGTGACTAGTGGAAAGTCTTGGAGTTGATGGATATGTTCACTATTCTGAATTTGGTGATAGCTTCACCTGCTGATGTTATGAAATTGTAAGTTTAAATATATGCATTTTATTGCATAGCAATTATACTTTGATTAGGCTTTTTAAAATAGTTTGTTCAGTAGGTAAACATCTCCCATTTTAATGTCCTTCAGGTTAGGTATTCTTAATGTGAAGAATGTTTGATCTTGATAATGTTGAAATTTACCTGAGCCCCATGCTTCCAAACAGCAGTGATGGTTATGAAATTCCCTCACCCTTTTGTCTTCCGAAATGCTTCCAATTTTTGGTGCTCTGTGGAACAGCCATCTCCCAGGGGCCACCCTGCTCCTGTATATGTCAAGAAAATGCTATCTCCACCATCCTCACGACTCCCATAAGGCTCATGATGACTCACTTGTTTACCTGCCTCTACAAAGCCTCCTCTCCTCTTCTTTGAGATCTTTCTCATTAGCGAACATTCTCTCTAATGCAATTGCCTGAATAAAACTATTGCCTTAACGGTCCAGTGCATTTTGTCTTTCTCAGTACCCAGACACATGCACAGCACCTCAATCATGCTGTGCACATTTCTGACGTAACGCTTGCCTGGTGATGGGGGCACAGACTCTGCTGCAGGGGACAGTAATATTGGGGTTCTTGTCAGCAGTCAGTTGTTTACATGTCCCTATAAACCCCTTGTCCCTGTATTTTCAAGCCAGGGTAGAAAGAGTTTTATTGTTGTACAGGTTAATCTTCTTTTTCTCATTTGTCTTTTCCATAGTGTCTGTGCACTATGTTGAGAGGAGAATGAGAACAGAATGGTAATGTTCTCGGTCTCATTTTTGGGTGAGGTGGATGTAAAAGCTTAGTGGTGAGGCCCTGTTTGTACTGATTTTGCTGCACTCATGTCTCTCAGTCATTTAGTCCAACTATGGGATGGACCAGACAGGTTATTTGTGAGGAGAGACCATCAAGGCAAGGAGAGATGGGAGCAGCAGTGTTTGCTGCACGGAGATCCTCTTGTGCAAGAGGCATCATTTCAGGGCAGAATGGTCTCCAGTGTTCTTTATAGGAAAATAACACAATGTATCTCTTTAAAAATAAAGTCATCCCTTGTCTTCCTCTACAACAGGAGTGAGTTTCCTGGGACATCTGTTATTACACTGTCTGTTATTACACTGTTTTGAAGCCTCTACTCATGAATATGCCCAAAGACATGTTATTTATTGCTCTGAGACGAGAATGTTAGTGTTGTAAAAATGTTCGCTCCGTAAAACCACATTGTTTTCTTCTAATAATTAATAGCTTTGGGCAACAAATACAACCAAGAGCAATTACTGCATGTCTCTTAGCTGTAAGCAGCTTTTTCAATGTTGGGCTGAGGTTGGCCCTGACTTGGAATTGACATATAACTGTGAACAACACATGTTCAGCAGGGACACTCCCAAATCAGAGACTGCTTCCTAGGCCTACTTCGTGTGATGGCAACAGGGTAAGGAAAGGAAGTGGGGAGAGTCCCAGTCCCAGGCACAAAGAGGACAGGTGAAGGAAGGAAGGCACTGGAGGCCATTACATCAAACCAACGGTCTTATTAATGTGGTCTTGGGATAAAGAGCTAAATGTACCTATCAAAGTAAGATGATCCGTCACGAGCACAAATGCCACGAAGAGCCACCCATGACACAGAATATGAAGGAAGAACATTTGTAAACCACATAAGCTGTTTTACTAAATAACAAGCAACTGCATAGATAAGTACCAGACTCCTACAGAGTTATATGACACACGGGGTGCTAGGAATTTAAAACCCACAAAATCTCCCATACTTTCTGGTTCCAAGGCACTGTAGAATTGACTGGAGAAAAGAAAGACCTAATAATATCACTAAGCATGCCATCTACCAGTGATAAGTAAATAAATATGCAAACACATACAAAAAAATTCATCCTGAGATAAAACAAAACACAAAGAAATAACAAAAAACAATACCAATGTCAATGCCAACAGTAACAGAAACAGGGTCACCCTAACTATTTTTGGTTCCAAAGCAGCGAAATCTTAACAATGTTCCATCAACCGAGATTCCACTGAGATAAGCCCCAACCCCAATTCTGGCTTTGCTGCTGTGCAGACACCTTTGAAATGACCTTGTGACTATGATCTTCATGTGCAGTCACTGTTTTCCAACAGGAACAGATAATTTGGTGACCTTAGCAACATTTCCATTTTTTCTTGAAATATTTTTATTTTTAACCTGGCCAGCTGGTCTACCTGGGGGCTGACTCCCACTCTTTACAAGTAAACTATTTATGTTTTAATAAACATTTAAAAATGTAAATGCTTCTGTCTCTGAGATGCTCTTTGGTACCTCGTTGAGCAACATCACTTTCCTCTCTCAACCTGGCCATTGTCCTCCTTCCAAACTCCCTCGTGTCTGACACACAGCATAACACAGTGGTTCTGAGGCCAGGTTCTCCAGCTAGGTGGCCTGAGTTTGAATCTCATTCCAACACCTCATATTTGGTGGTCCAAATGAATCATGATGATAGCTAACTTTTAAGACTTACTATGCCATTTAATTCATCTTTTAAAAAGATTTATGGGTCACCTGGTGGCTCAGTTTCAAGCATCTGCCTTCAGCTCAGGTCATGGTCCCAGGGTCCTGGGATAGAGCCCCGCATCAGGCTCCCTATTTGGCAGGAAGCCTGCTTCTCCCTCTCCCACTCCCCTGCTTGTGTTCCCTCTCTTGCTATGTCTCTGTCAAATAAATAAAATCTTTAAAAAAATAAAATGAATAAAAATAAAAAGATTTATTTATTTGAAAGAGTGAGAGCATGAATGGGAGGAGGAAAGGGAGAGGAAGAGCTATTCTCCAGCAGACTCCCCGCTGAGCAAGAAGTCCAATGCAAGGCTTGATCCCACAACCCTGAGATCATGACCTGAGCCAAAACCAAGAGTGGGGCACTAAACCGACTGAGCCACCCAGCCATCTGGTACACCATTTAATTCTTAAACACCTGAGATGGGTACCCTCATTCTCATCAATGAGCAGGAATAAAACCCAAATCTGCAAATGTGGCCCCGAGGAGTTGAGTGACCAGCCTGAATCCACGGAAGTAGCCAGCCAAAGATCTGACTCCAGTTTATCTGACTTCAAACCTGTGCCCTTAACCAGCCCCTTTGTGTGAATAAAGAAGAGGACGTCCTTAAATCTGCTTGAATGACAAGACAAAATATATCGTCCCAAGTGCGTGTAGATAGCATTAGTTGTGGGCAATTCTTTTTTAGAGAAATAGAGCTTTCTACATTTCCTTTTTCAATACACATCAACTCCAATGATAGGGTGTTAAATATTAAATTTAGGCTTTGGTAACAAGAACAGAAATATACCCTTGAAGAAAAGTGTATTTTCCTTTAATGTGTGTGTGTGTGTGTGTGTCTGTGTGTGTGTGTGTCTGTGTGTCTGTGTGTGTTTCATTCTCCTGAGTATTTTATAAGCCATCATCTAAGTACCAGGACAGCTGCTAGTTATTTCCTGGAGGTAAATTATTGACCACTTGGCCTTTTCACAAGATTCTTACTGGAACTGGAACATTCCTTCAGTTTTTTCATGACTATGGCAAGATCGGCAACTGCCCTCCTAGCTTCTGCTGTGACCTCCCCAACTCCACACATGGGGCATCCCAGCAGAGGTGCTCTGTGAGGCCCAGACCTGTTCATAGGCTGCTGCCGAATGCCAGAGTCAGGTGCTCCCAAGGGTATGAAACAAGGAGCAGCTAGAGTTGGGGTCCCTTCCCACATCATCACAAATTAAATATGATTCTTGTGCAAATTCCTGCTCCTGATCAGTGTTTCTTTCCTCCTTTCCCATCCTTTACCTCTTGGGACAGAATAAATTGTCACAGTTCCCCACCCCACTTTGTATCATGTATGTACAAAAAGATAAAAATGAGGGAAGAAGGTGCGCCTGGGTGGCTCAGTGGGTTAAGCCTCTGCCTTTGGCTCAGGTCATGATCTCATGGTCCTGGGATTGAGCCCCAAATGGGGCTCTCTGCTCAGTGGGGAGCCTGCTTCCCCCCCGCCCCCTCTGCCTGCTTGTGATCTCTCTCTCTCTCTGTCAAATAAATAAATAAAATCTTTTTTAAAAAATGAGGGAAGAAACATCTTTCTATGTTTTTCACCTTCATGACTGGTCTCCTATACTCTGTGCATCTTGCATCTGTGGGTTTTTAAATACTCAAAGATCAGTTAACACGTGAAAAGAAGACCTAACTGCAGATACTCTCATGTTTTATCACGCAGACGGAGCCGGCTTCCAGGTGAAGTGCTGGGCGGGGTCTTGCAGAAAGAAGGGTGGGGAGGGAAAGGAGGGCTGAGGGGTCCCTGCCTGAGGGGCCTGACCTGAGGGTGGACTCGGCAGCTTCCTTTCTTCCTCCCCATCACACCTCCAGATGACTTCATTGAGAACCGAGACCCAGGCGAGGCAGACCGTGTGGTGTTTCCGGGCTCTATTTGGGCGTGGAGCCATCACCAGCCTGACCCTTACCCTGAATTTTCTGGTTCACTGTTGAAGAGCATAGGACTGGATGACGGTGGCAAAGGTCCGAATGCTCTCCCTACCCTGTAAAGTGGATGAAGCACATCTAAAAACACATCTGATCAGAGCACATCCGAGAGGTTCAACAGAAACCATACCAAGCGAACAGGCCCTTGTTGATGACAGATTTCTTTTTACTTTTAATCAAGTGAATGTTTTTTAGGTGTATGCCTAGTGCTTGGGGAGTGACTCCTGTTTCAGCCACAAATTAGGAGAGGAGTGGTCCGTGGCTCACAGATGGAGGAGTTCAAGTTAGCCATGTGGCCCACGTCCTCAGAGAACACAGGTGAAGCCTGCAGAATCAGCAAGAGCTTCCCTCTATGCCTAAGATACAGTCTAGGGGCCTAAAAATATCATTGACCTCATCCATAAGGATATTTTTTTATTACTCCTTGCTCATAATAGGTTTGCCATAAAGTTTTGCTATTTTGAATTGATTTTATCAAATTACAATCATTAAATAAATTATTGTTCCTGGGCATAAGCAAAATTATTAGAAAATTTACAAGAAACATAAATTTAACAACTAGAAGTGTCAACATTCATAGAATGTTTGAGTTTACAGAGGCCCGGAGAACATTTAGTGTGACCCATTTATTTTATACACAGTCACAGAATTCAGGTCCCTCATCTATTGAATCTGCCTCTTAAATCTGCATTTTAACAATTTTTTCATGTAAATAATCTACTCTAATATTTTTGAAAGCTGCTATTATAGCACTGTTTTTCTGTATTTTCAAAAATAGTCCATCTTCCTTGCAATAAAGATTTGTCCCCGAGGTAGAAAATGTATTTTAATACAATAACAAGCGGCTAGGTATCTGAGCTAAAATATTAATAAGGAAGTTATTCCTATACATCTTTGTCCCCATTTTGTGGTCCCTCAGTTTGTTTATTTCGTTAGTCGTACTGACTGGGGAACACAGACAAGAGAGAATGGAAGGCAATCCATGTGTACAGACATTAAGACCTACAACACCCCTCAAATACCTTCCTCAGAAGGGGGCCCTAGAAGAGCTTCTACAACTAGAAAAGGATTCAGCAGGGTAACAAGGACTCTAATGAGTTTGGAATAACTGCAAATCATGTTCCCTCAATGTGAAAATATGGCAAAGGTTTGCTAGTGGAGACAAGAAGAGCTGGGGTGAGCACTGTGGTTCGGCAGCGACTTCACTCCTGGAATCCCTCAAATTCAACTAAAATATGAGTGCAGCTGTCCAGGACACATTTACTAATGTGCTTCCAGTGAACGACTCTTTCTGATGCACCTAATGTACTCAGTAAGGGGAAACCCTAAATTAGAAGGGATGGCTTTGGTTGTCAATTTATCATGATTACCATCTCCGTTTGCTCTGGTAGAACATATATGCTATTATTTGTTAAGCAGGGAAGTCTTAGAAAATAAACATTTTGTAAGTTAATCACTAGAACAATTGCATTCAATGACTCATTAGGAAGTTGTACAGGACAGCACAATCATTTTTTTGAGAAATTGCTAAGAAGAAAATTAATTTTATATATATACCCACGTGTAACAAAATAAACAAATGATACTATAAGAAAATTATTTGTAATAATAAAAACTCATTACAAAATATTTGCCTCATCAACTTGAGTTCTGACTTAACACACTATTTCTGGTTGTCATTAAAAGCAAAAAAGTATATCAAGTAAAATTAGATTATCGTTACTGATTTCTGCCGATAAATTCAATGTTAGAAGCCTGATTCCAGCTCAGTTAGAAGCTATTTTATTTTTATAATTAACTCATTTGGAAAGGGAAACAAGGCTATAAAGGGACTGATCCAAATAGATGACATAATTATTGTGATTTATTGCCATTTATTAGAAAACTGTTGACTGAAGTGTGGGGAGATTACTTCGCACAGAACAGATCCCTGTCTGTCTCTGTCCCTCTTTCTCGCCCTCCTTCTCTCTTTCACTCTGTTGCACTCTCTCTCTACCCCCTTCTCTCTCTGTTTTGCTCTCTCTGTCAAGAGGAAATAGAGAAAGAAAGGCTATTAATTTATTGTTCTGCAATTTTCCTATTAACATTCCTTAACAGTGAGGGATTAGTTCTGGTAGAACCCTGTTCCACTGAGTCCCCCCGATAACAAAGGACAGGTTTGCGGTCAGTGAACACAAGGAATGCGTTGTTTATTGGCTGGCAGTCTACTCTAAAGAGATTTCCTTTTCCGCTACTTGTGTACTAATTCTTTGACGACGAGCACATGGACTTGCAGGCTATCCTCTTCAGTGTATTGCCCTGTGACATCATCACCATTGGTTTTATTGTTCAAATTGTGCTCGATTGGGCCAATGGGAGCCATTTCAGAAGGGCTTCTCTCAGCCTTTCTGCTCTGTTCCCATCGTCTTTTGAGCAGGATATTCCAGGTTCACCTTGCACTGCCCATGTTCATCCCTGGAGTCAGTTCTCCAAGGAGACTTGGATCCTCCAGTAGAGGGTGGTCTTTGGACACTAAGACCTGGAAGCTCACTGTGTTTCTTACTCCTCAGCTATAAAACGGGAAGGACCAGAGCTGCCCACCATGCGATCCCTGACACCTGAAAGGACCTTCTAGTCCTCCTACCTTCTTAGGTCTTTCACTCTGTCCCAACCAATTATTTCTGCCAAGGCCAGAGGGATCTTCGTAAGAGTGTCTCCAATCACTCATTCACCTTCTTACACTCTCGAAGTTCTTGGTTTCACACTTTAAATTCAGAAAGAAAAAGAAAGAAGAAAGAAGGAAAGGCAAGAAGGAGGGGAGGAAGGAGGGAGAGAGGGAAGGAGGGAGGCAAGCAGCCCTCTAAGAACCTACTGACCCCTCAGTGTTAACTCTACAGAGGCTCAGCTCTTCCCAATGAGACTCACCCCCCTGTCACCATCAATCCCTGCCACTCTGAAAGCAGGGAGGAAACCAACTTCAAATAACAACAGAAAACACAACAATGATGATTATAAAAAGCCACACAACAGTCTAAAGAGGGCAAGCTGACTGCTTACTGTTAATCAGCCATCCAGCATCTAAACTAACAGTGAATGAGTCTTTTTCTTAGCCTGAGAAGAAAATACAAGGTATTTTACAAATGAACTGAATTGGGATTAATTTTTGAGACCCTACCATTGTTTCTAAAATACCAAACCTTTACTGAGACACCCCTCACTGCATGTACCAGCCTCCTGGGACACCACAGTTCCTCATGCACCCTGACTCCCACCCCTCTAGCAGGCCAGACAAGAAGCCCCCATATTAAAGGGAAAAAAGTTCAAAGTTTGACATGAACATTTTATTGACTGACTGGAAAATCTTATTTTCAAGTGACCAGAATTTAATGGACCAGAGGAAGAAATAGCCCAACAGAGAGAATTTTAAGTCTAGGAGATAAAAATAAATTGTTTTGTAAGTCTATCCCTTGATGTGTCATGCTTCTGCAAAGATGCCATTATATGTACTCAGAAGGAGTATCAGCTATTTTTATCATCTATTCGCTAAGTTAGCACCTTGCTCATGGGAGGGGCTGACTGACTCACTTGTTCAAATATTTATTAAGCAACCTATTGCCAGTCTGTTTCACCCCTGGGGACACACAGGGCGCAATGATACAGCCCCTGTCCTCAAAAACCGCAAAAGTGCAATGGATTAATTCACAAGAGAAATGAGCACAATGTAAGCATCAAGTCCTTCACGCAGGGTGACACCCCCAGGTGCCACTGGCCAGAGAGGAAGACGGAGGAGCCTGTTGAGCTCATCAGGGAATCATTTTCTTCAGCTTCACACTATTAAACTTACTAAGTTGTCTGGGACCTGGTCTCTTCCCAGATCCTTTAGTCCCTCCCATCCATGTCCCTGTTAACTCAGACACCACATGGGGCAACGGTTTCCTTCACACCTCGTAAGTTTCTCGCCCATTCCTTGGGGAGGAAGGACATCATTTCCTCTGGATGAGCTTTAACAGAGAAATAGAGGGAAGTGACTGAGTCCCCCTGGGTACCAAGGGGACTGAAAGGGTGTCACTAGGTCTGGTAGGAAACAAGGAGGAGAACCAGGACAGGGACCAAAAACAGATTCCCCCATGTCATTATTTTGGCCTGTTCACTGATTTCTTTCTTTTCTCCTTTGAAATTGTCCCAACAGAGAAAATCGGTCCCCTTCCTTCCACATTTCTAAATTCCCAAGTCTTTACTCAAGAAATAAACAAACAAACAAAACCAGATCTAGGAAGTTTTTCTAATGATCTTAGTTTTTCTGTGGAGATCAATTACTGGGAGGTCAAAACAGCATTTCACAGACACCACAAATCAACGTAAACACAATGCACATTGGCCCTTTTGCTCAGAAGTTTGTCCCACGGCACATCAGTGAGCATCTGGGTACAACACTTATTACATCACCTGCACGCTTTGGAAGCAATTATAGCTAGTCCTGTAGATCCCTGGGCTTTGTTAACAGGCCAGAAATGCTCTTTCTACATCACAGAAATCTCCAGTGCCAGGGAATTTGCAGCAATCTTCCTAGACACACATCCAAGGGGCTAGTATCCAAAGCCCCCTTCACAGGCAAACAAAGCATGAACACATTCATTTACTCAAAATACATTTCCTTGGTGCCAGGAAATGCACTTGGCAATGGGGTTAAAGTGATGACTGAAACACAGTGCCAGCCTCTGGGGCTCTCAAAACACGATCATTTAAAAGGGATGGATGGCACGTTGACATTTTCCAATAGGACACTATTGACTTACTAGAAAGAAAATGATTCACCTGGTTGGGCAATCTGTCCTTCTAAAATATGTGAACTATTCCTTGCTGAAATCTCCACAGTGGAAATTATCAGTCACGTGATGCCTCTAAATAACCCTCTATGTAAAGTCCTCTGTAGCAGGGACTTCTGTGATTCTAGAGTGGGCTCTCCAGTGGTGGTTTCCATTGCCCAAACTGCAAAGTACGTTGTATTTCAAACCAGAATATCCAAGATCAGGACAGACCATGACACATTTTAATCCTGAACACAAAGAATTTATCAGCCTGGTCAGGAAGATAGTGCCAGTGCTGCTCTGGCTCCCAGAATTTCAATCAGAACATGCGCCCCAGTATCCCATGTTTGTTCAAAGCGAGGATCATGATGAGTTTCAATTTGTTAGGCGCCTACGGTATGCCTGACACTGCTTTTAAAGATTTTTTTTTTTTAATTTATCAGAGGGGTGGGGGGAGAGAGCGAGCACAGGCAGACAGAATGGCAGGCAGAGGCAGAGGGAGAAGCAGGCTCCCTGCTGAGCAAGGAGCCCGATGTGGGACTCGATCCCAGGATGCTGGGATCATGACCTGAGCCGAAGGCAGCTGCTTAACCAACTGAGCCACCCAGGCGTCCCGCCTGACACTGCTTTAAGCTGTCTTATATCTATATCTATATCTATATCTGTCTATATGGACATGATTAGTTCTGCAATGCTGGTATCATTAGTCTCCTGTGGTATAAGAGCAGTATGTTTTACCCCCAAATTATTGAGGAAGCACGGGGAGGATTGCTTACTTGCCTCCAAGTTTCTCCACTTAGTAAGAGCAGAACTAAGCAATGAGCCCAGACAATGTGGCTGCATATATGCACATACTTATAAATATGCCACTTGAGAAAATACAATCAGAAAGCAAGTCTCTGCATGATCACAGCTGGCTCTGTCAGCTACAGTATGGGGCAGAAATGCTTCTTGAAGAAATTTTTCTGGGGATACCTGGAGGGTTCAATTGGTGAAGCATCTGCCCTTGGCTCAGGTCATGATCCAGGGTCCTGGGATTGAGTCCTACATCGGACTCCCTACTCAGTGGGGAGTCTGTTTCTCCCTCATCCCTCAGCCTGCTGCCCCCC
Source organism: Mustela nigripes (assembly GCF_022355385.1). Taxonomy (NCBI): domain Eukaryota; kingdom Metazoa; phylum Chordata; class Mammalia; order Carnivora; family Mustelidae; genus Mustela; species Mustela nigripes. Next base: position 124,375,370 of record NC_081560.1, read on the forward strand.
TGCTTGTGCTCTTTCCCTCTCTCTTTCTGCCAAATAAATAAATAAAATCATTAGAAAGAAAAAAAAAAGAAATCCCTTCAGTCTGGTCGGACATATGCTACCTCTGTCTCGATTGTCCAATGACTGGCCACACCTTAGCAAATCACTGATATCCATGGCATTAAATAGACCACAGGGGAGAAGCCATTTTTTTTTCCAAAAGAAGAAAAAGAAATATTAAATAATAAAAATCTCTCTTTTTAAATGATTTATTCAACTACAAACACTTTTGGATGAGGAAATACTCCCCAATATCCAGATTAAATGTCAGCATCCAGTAGCAAATAAACAATCAGTGAGTCTTCCTCTAATTTTTCCAAAATCCTGAGATTTAGAGATCTGTCTACTTTGCACCTACCACATGGATTACAGACTTTCTGAGGGTGAAGCGAAGCTACTGATAAGTGGGTGTGGGTCTAACTCAGAGGAAGAGCCGTAGCTGAGAACTTCAGGAAATGGCCACATGCTCAGAGCCTGCAGATCTCCACTGTGAAGACAGTACTAAGTCGCAGGTCCTTGGATGCCTGACTCAGGTGCAAAACCATTTTAGGAGCCTCCGAAACTTCTGAATGGTCCTGGACACACGGCTCTCCCATTTTTGTAAGAGTAGGGTCTGGAGGCGGTGTGGCCTGACCTGGCTTTGTCAACATGTTCCACCAAAACCCACTTTATAAAAAAATCACCATTCCATTTTTTTTTTTTTTCAGTTGTCCTTTGACAACTCTCATAGTTCACACAAGCCAACTCAGAGGCCAGGCAGTGTCATCTTTGTGTGGAACTGTCCTACAACAACTCAGCACTCTGTGCCCAGTGGCAGGAACTGGTGAAGCATTGACGTAGTGAGTCTGTCCTCCATTGGTTGTGACATGATACCTGTAGTGGCCATAAGCCCCCACAAAGCCTTCAGGATTCAGCTTTACTTATTTTATTTTCAAATCAAGGAGCTGTCGATTCATTCTGGTGAAGAGAGTCAGGTGATCTGTGAGTTCACTCAGTGCACAGAAAGCTGCACATTGTGAGAATTTACTGAAGAACTTAGCTCATTATTTTGCCATCAGATCTTGGCAACCTGGGGTGCCTGGGTGGCTCAGCCATTAAGCATTTGCCTTCGGCTCAGGTCACGATCCCAGAGTCCCGGGATCGAGCGCCCCATCACACTCCCTGCTCAGCAGGAAGCCTGCTTCTCCCTCTCCCACTCCCCCTGCTTGTGTTCCTTCTCTCACTGCCTCTCTCTGTGTCAAATAAATAAATAAAATCTTAAAAAAACAAATCTTGGTAAATTTAACAACATAGTGAAGTTCCTCCTAGCACATGATCTGGGGAATTCCAAAAAATTTTAGGAAGACTTCTCATCAATACATGTTGAGTATTTTGTTAAGGCTTTCATGATTTCAACTGCTGTTGTTTTTATTTTTATTTGTTGATGGCTATTAGTTTAGCATTATCATTGTCAATATAGTTTCTAGCAGGTGTATTGATTAATTCTACAGTGTGTAGTGATACATATTTATATCAGTATTTTTGGTAATTTTTCAACTCCACTTGCATGAACTATGTTCCATAAACATGTGAATCATTACACACTTGCCATTAAAGCACATATAATCCTCCAAAGTGTCTTTTTTTTTTTTTTTTCAAAGTGTCTTTGACTATGTGCTCAATCACTTACCTCAATAGACCTCCCAGGTAAAACTAGACAGGGCGTAGTTGGGGGTGTGAATTAATGGCAGCAAAGTAGCACAGTGATTTGCATAGAACAGAAATTGGTAGATGCTGATTTGCATGGAAAAGAGAAGTCTGTAGTTGTTCTCTAAAAAAGAACTATATTGGTGAAAAAATTTGGAGTCAAGGTAAAAATCAAGCTTAAATGTATGCAGGAATTCTCAGGACATTTTGTATGTTAGCATACTTTATGACTCTATGAATGAGATATATCATGTAGAATTTCTCAGATCCAATTTACTGGTAAGTAACTATTATCTTTTCAAGAACACAGATTGGGAAGTAATTGTTTAGAATAGTGCTAATATTATCATGAATCTCATCTATGGGAAAGTAAAGGTTATAAACCCCAAGGCTATTCTGACCCTATGATATAAGCTGTAGACCCATTGGGCTAAGCTTTAAGAAGCCCAAACCAGAAACTATCACAGATAAAATGCTGCTTTATTTTGTGGAGGTCATCATCCAAAGACCACCAGGACTGCAAATGTAGGCAACAAAGTTAAGTTTCATGATTGATACATCAAGAAGGACCATGCGCCATGGGGATCTGTGCAGAATGTTGAACGTGGGAGGTCAAGTGAGTGCCAACTGACTTGGGGGTCAGTTTTCCATAAGATGATGTTGCCAGAGAATCATCAGAACTCATAAACTGGGCACAAGACAGAAGAGGGCAGGATACACGTGTCCACCATGGGCGGGATTACGGTTAGATCGGCTTCTTCGGTCTTATCCTGGAACACATGGGTGAACTTCTCTCAAAGGCTTCGAGCTTCATGTTCTGTGATGCACATCATGCACACAGGTCCTCTATGAGGGCGAGTTTTCATTCTGTCACCCTTTTGGGAAATGGCTCTGTGTGGCATTCTACCTGACAGCCTGTACTTTCTTTAAGAAAACATGAATTCCTTGATGGAGCTTATGTGCTTTCCTTTCTCTTCCTATGGAGTGTGGAGGTGAGACACACACTGTTGGTGCTATAACAGATCTCCGTAATCGGGGACTCAGATGGTGACATTTAGGAGTAGCTTCCAAGCGTGGGAGGAGAAGGGTCTGAGCTTCATTGGTCCTACTGTATCGGTCAAATTTGTGGCATGAAGAGATGCCATTTGACTGGCCCCTGCTAAGCACCTGGCTGTCTCTAGGCCCGAGGGGCTGTTGTGGCTGCGGCTCTTTGTGTCCCTTAGAAAGACAAACTGGTAACTGGTGAGTTAAATAGGCCTCAGTCTCCACTGATAACACAGTTCCTGGGCTGGTAGTGGAGGGAGCCCTGCGGGACATCTTCCCTAACTCCTAACGGAGTCTGGCCTAGTCCATGTTCCTCAATGGTCATTTTGAAGCTCCCATAAAAAGGAAAAGTGGTCAATAAGTGACTATTTCCCCTTTTCCTAAAGAATTTCAAGGAGGACCAATGTTTTGCTGAAATATCAGCTTTCATCTGTTACAGCGTTTTCATCAATTTTACGTGAAACTTAGGTGGTGGAGATTGGACTGTATTTTAGGTATTTTCTACTACCTGAGCCCTTGGGTTTCATGCCCACAGTCACTGGTTCATACATACAGATAGTGTGTCCTCAGTAAAAACCTCAGTGGTAGATCACAGACCCGTGCTCCCGCAGGCCCAGCAAACCAGGAAATAGGACTCTGAGAATGTTCTATCCTTCACCCCAACATATCTGGACCTGAGCTCTGAGGAGGAATACCCAAGATTGAGACTAGTTATTTGATTTAAACTTAATGGTTTCTCCCTCGCGTATTTTTTTTTTTTTTTCTAATGGGGAAAAAGATCCCTGCTCAGCTTTTTGTTTTCTGCTTTTTTTGTTGTTGTTTTTCAAAGGAGCCTCACATGTCACCTGGCCAATTAAGAAACTTGGAGATGGAGATGGTTTCTATTGAGTGGGGAGCCATAGAGAGGCCAGTGCTAATTCTGCTCCCAGCAAGCATGGTCCGAAGGGGATGTCCACGTCCAGCTGCAAAGCAGCTGAGAGGCATCTGATGCTCCAGTAAAAAGAAAAAGGAAGAACTAGCCACTTCCCCTACCCTAGCTCACTCTCCTCTACTTCATGTCATCTTAGCAAAAATGGTCTTCCAAATAGTATAAGAGCTCAGCTCGAATTTATCAAATTATCATGCATTTGAAAATAATAGAGCATTACTAACCTAACTGAAAATTCTGACTTTTGAATTTATTTTTCTAGCAAGCAATATAATCGGCCAAAATCTGCAAGGTATACATGTGTTGTAAGCACATGTGTAAATTTATAAGCCTAAAACACAAAAATGTATCAGCTTTAAAGAAGAACTAATCTGTGGTCATAAATTCATTGAAAGCAAAAAACATTAAAGTGCCATGTGTAACTGGAAATATTTCATGGAAATGAATCACAAGCTAATGTAAAGACCAGATATAAAAATAATTGATATGTTTAAAAAAAAAACACATTTTAATTAATCTTTGGGAAAAAAGGCAGAGATATAGGATATTTTATTCAAATAAAATTCTGGTGTAATAAATTCAACATTAATTATTGATAATAAAACTCAAAGAAGAATAAAGAGGAAACAAAAAGAAAGCAAAGAAGAAATTTTTAACCCAATACATGGCGTATCAGAAAACCAACCTCAAACAACACACTGAATAGTGAAATATTGAAGGCCTTCCTTCCAGTCCATAGGATGAAGGCATGAAGGCACATTCTGTCTTTGGGAAAAAGAAATCACAAATCCAGTTTATGCACACCCATTTCTTTTGATTCAATATCTTTTCATTTTATTTATCATCATTTTTATCATTTTTTGTATGCAAGCTAGTGATTTTCAACCTGACTGTGCACCAGAATCATGGGAGCAGAGACCGCAAGGACAGTAACGGGGAGCATCTCAGGAGGCTTGTATGTTTGCTGGCTGTTATTTTTGTTCCAGTTCCAAGGTCAAGCCAAGAGGCAAGCCAGTTTGAGAACTGCTGACTTAATTGACCCAAATCACAAGGCTGCTCTGTGCAGTGTGTTCAGAGCGCTGAAGTCTCTGGATGCTGGGATTACCATTGGCATGTTTGTTCCTAATACCTGTCTGCATTTTGAAATCTTCCCTGATGATCACATGTAAGTTCCATAATAAAAACAAAAGTTGTTTTTTAAATAATACATCACTTTGAAAAACTTTGGTCTTCCTCTCTTTAGTCTGTATCCAAACCACAGAAGTGATTAGTCAGTTTCCCTAACTACACATGGACACACATCACTGGACACGGGAGATGATGCCAGTTCTAGACTGTGTTGTTTTACTTTTTTTTTTTTTAAGTAGATGTTCAGTTTACGGAAGCTCTGATAAAGTCTGAAAAGGTTAATCAGAAATAACCCTGCTCAAAAAGAAGACTGTGAGATCAGGTCCCTTAATCACCCGTCCTACCTGGTGTCAGAAGTTACAGTTAAACCCACGGTGAGGGGCGCTTGGGTGGCTCAGTGGGTTAAAGGCTCTGCCTTAGGTTCCCGTCAAGAATTCATGGTGATTATCAGCAACGGACGGCGCCCTGATGAGAGGACCCGCCTCTCCCAGAGGCACAATAGCCATCGCCCTGTGCGGCTCTCAGGGCTTCAAACCCTTCCCCTCCAGAGCCCAGCAAAAGATCTGCAGGCGGTCCTTGCCACAGGGCACGCAAGGACGCCCAGCGTGAGCCGCAGGACTCGAGTGGCTGAGGTCTGAAAGCGCGCCTGGCTCCTCCCTGACTGCCCCGCGCGCCCCTGCGCACCAGGCTCTCCCTCTATCCAGCACTCCTGACGCTGGTCCCCCCTCTGCGCGCCCGGCGCCTCCGTAACCCCCTTGGCCGGTTCCCCCATGGCAGCGCACAGTCAGGCTTGGCGTCCAGCCCCAGGTGGGAGCACCGGCTCAGTGGCCACTGGTGACAACACGCGCAGTGACCTTGGCGAGGGCGACGCTGCTGGCTTCCTAAAGCAGTCCCTTTACAATCCCTGTAATTTCTTATTCATCCCCTATGGGCTCACTTGGCTGGTTCTGTGTTTGGTTCATTTTAGAAACAGTGGCCACAGGGGGAAATTTTCTGTGTTTGGGAGTGAAGTGCTCCAGGGGACCAGGTGCAGGGAGAGGGCAGCAAATCGTTCCTACCTCCTATTCCTTAGGCACAGCGCTGCTAAAGCTAGGGCTACAAAAGCAGTGCACAGGCACAGGGACACACACGTTCTCAGGCCAAACAATTTGGCGCTAAGGAAACCACACACACAGGCAGCCATAGCAAGATAGGAAAGAAGAATTACTACAGAATTGTAAGGCTGGTTCTAATTCCAGTGTTAATTTCAGAGAGAAAATTTTGCAAAGGCCTGGATGACTAGTCTAAAATGTCACATCTGCCACATGTGTATAATTTTGATAGATAATATCTACAATATATATCATCTATTCCCAATTATTTGAAGGCAGAACCTTATACATTTCACCTGTCCCTTATATTGTGCCATAGTTTTTGTTTGTTTGTTTGTTTGTTTGTTTATTCACTACTAGAAAGAAGGAAACCCCAGACTGGGGCTTCCAGAAAGATACAGTCCAGAGCTATAGATGTGGGGAGCATGGGTCTCTCAGTGGGTCATGAGAAGCAATGACGTTTTAGAAATGATTTAACTCAACTACTTTATTTTATAAATGAGAGATTTTAGCCAATCAAGATCAAATAGCTAATAAGAAAACCTCAGATAAGGGGCCAAAACAAGACAGGGGATTCTCAGTTTTTCATATGATTTCCTTTCTTATTCATTTACTCTTACTTATCTTTATATGAAAAGATCTTCCCACCCACCTACCCAAGAGATAGCATAGGATTGGATTATACATTAATTTTCTTTATCTATTTACATGTATTTTAAAATTTTCACAGGGCTCAAAACATTTTGTTGATGTTGATTTGTTTTTAATATCCCCTTAAGTGGAGGCTGTCCAAGTTCTCAAGATACAGAAAGGCTATAACTGGATGTGATCTGGTATGCTGTGATCCACTGTGTGGTGTAGCCTTTAATTCACGCTATTTTAAAATATACAATTCCCAAATTTTACTATTTTAACTCTCATTTGTAGTAAAAATGCTCTAGACACCACACAACGGATCACAACACACCAGATCACCTCCAGCAAAGTTCCCTGTGACCTACCTGCAAACTTTGCCAAAACTTTCCCCTTTGAATCCATTTTAAGTCATTTTGTGAAGGATGGTGAAGACTACAATTTCCTATAGGAATTCTGTTCCTAACTCTGACTCTGCACCCGATAAAGTGATTCACTCCGGCTACTGTGCTCAGTGCGTGGGGGCCAGGGTGTGACCTGATATCCTGTGTTGGGCTAGGATTTGGGGCAGGAGAGGAAGAGCACTGGCACTGTGATATTGCTGTTGAAAGACTCAGATTTATTTTCAGACCCTCCTTGGATGGAAAGCCAATGGCGAATTTGTCAGGAAGCTTGTAGGCATTCTTGAAGTGAGTGATTTCTCTGCATTTCAAACAGGAGTCTCATATGGGTGTCAAAGTCAGCCAAGACAGAATGTAGAAAAAATATAAGCAGGAGGAATTTATATGTGCAAGTCAGTGATATCATTAGCCTGAAAAGTTATCCTTCTACTTAAGATGACCTTCTAACCAGATGGGTTTCCTGACCTAGATTTTTCACCTTAATAGTTCCATTTGCTTCCTGCCTATCTAAATGTTGATTTGGTTTTCATTCAAATATGCCAGAAAATAAATCTGAGAACCATATTTCCTACCTTTTAGACATCATCAAGAAAGTTATAAGAAGCTTCTGCCAGTAAAGAGCTCCTACGAACTCTTCTTAGAAAGAAACTAGAATGTGAACACAAGATAGCTAATATCCAAACACCTTGAAAAGGTCAAGACTCTTGTCAACTAATTAGTTTAGAATTTGGGTTGCCAGACTGAACTAAGACTAGAAACTCTACCTTCCCACCTAGAAGGGGAACAGTGCTGTAGGTCCAGCCAACGGAAATCAGATCAACCTGCTGCCAATTCAGCAAATGGAAGGACCAGGAGCCAGACAGAGGGTAAAGACGGGATGTGAATAGGGTTGGGAACAAAGCAAGAAGTGTTGTAGGCATTCAGTTTTAATGAGAATAAAAGCAACTGAGTTCAGTTGTGTTTTAAGCCATGCATCAAGCTGGCTTAAAGGTATAAGGAAGGCAAGTAAAACCCCAAAGATGTATTTTTTCTTGTGACACACACTGACTTGATATACAAAATAATCTGTCAATAGTCTAACAAGCATCAGCCATAATTTGTATGAAATCTACCTACATATACCTTATTCATTGTGGTCTCCATATAGGTCATTAAAAATATTTTGGTTAGGGTCATGATCTCAAGTTCACAAGATTGACTCCTGAGTCAGGCTCCATGCTCAGTAGAGTCTACTTGAGATTTTCTCTCCCTCTGCCTCTGCCCCTCCCCCTGGCTTGCAGGCTGACATGTGCACGTGCACACATGCTCTCTCTCTCTCTCTCTCTTTCCCTTTTTCTATATATTTATAATATATATATTTTTATATTTATAAATAAATAAATAAATAGAATATTTATTTTAAAAGATGAATATTCTAGTATAGAGCCTGTATATAAAAGAACAGAATTTCATAGTTTTTTCTCAACTGTTTCAGAATCCTAAAGGTGTAGATAGTGTTTTCAACATCCTCATGTCTTTTTCTTTTTTTTAAAGATTTTACTTACTTATTTGACGGAGAGAGAACAGTGAGAGAGGGAACACAAGCAGGGGGAGCAGCAGAGGAAGAAGCAGACTCCCCACTGAGCAGGGAGCCTGATGCAGGGCTGGATCCCAGGACTGGATTCCAGGACCCTGGGATCATGACCTGAGCTGAAGGCAGACGCTTAATGACTGAGCCACCCACGTGCCCCCAACATCCTCATGTCTCAGAACAAAGTGGAGACAAAGAAAGAAAATGTGCCAACATGATTCTGTCTGTATTCTGTGTAACCACTTCAAACTTTTAAAGTAACTTATCCTTAAGAAATATATCAGCAATTTGTAAAAATAAATAATTATGTGTACAGTGTTTTACCATCAGTTCATAATCAAACTACAATATTTAGTTTTTTTTCTCATCTTTTCTAACTGAATGTTTAACTTTTCTTTTTGCTTTTTCCTTAAATAATGTTTAAAACTGTTAGATTTCCTCCATATGTAACTTTTCACATGGGTCTTAGATTTATATTGTGAGATACTTTCATGATTTTTCATGATTTTCATTTTTTTTATATTCCATCTTTTGTTTTACCTCCAATGAGGGGGAGAGATAGAGAGAGATTAATTATTTGGATTTTTAAACTTGTTTCTATTATGAATTTCTATACTGCACAACAGATAGAAAGTGACTCAAAACCCCTGTTGATGTCTGCAGGATAGGATACAGCTTACAGTTACAGGTGTTGTAACATATCACACAGGGGAGCAGACACAGGCCCTCATTTGTGACTGTCCTGAGAGCACTGACTCATGCCCACACTCCCACCCTGATGCTCTGAGGAAACACAGAAATGTTTGGATAAAGTGGGAGGGAAATCAAGTGGCTTCTTGGGTAGATGTTAACTGAAATAAGCTGGAGCAGTTTTGTTCATATCAGACAAGGCAAAATCAAGGGAGAAAATGACAAAGCAGATAAAATGGGCACTTAATTATGATTAAGGGAAAAAAATTCATAACTCATAATTCCCCAAAAATATAGCACCAATAAAAGCACAAGATTTAGGCCATCCGAGGGAAACCACACTGCTATAGAATATTGAAATTAGTCAGCTCTTGTGGAAACAGAATTAGGTGAAGAGACTCTCCACCATGGACCTGGTAATTTACCAGGACCTACAGTGACCCCTGTACCCTAACTCCTGACACTATGCCCACCTGACTGCACCTTCCACCTCTACCTGATGCCCGCATGCATCCAACATGCCGAGATTCTGGAATAGTGTGTCCTTGTTTCCAATATGCTCTGCCCTGACATCAGCCCTTCCTTCCCTTTGGAGTGCTGTTCCTGTCTCCTTCCTCCACAGGCACCAATCCCACCCAGATCAGGCTTTTGCTTGGGAAGTAAGTGTGGGTTCTGGGGTCAGACTTGGTGAAGACCTCATTGACAGATAGAGAGACATTGGAAATGCTGTTTAACCTGCTGGGTCTCACTGTCCTCGTGGATAACCCCAGCATAATAGTGTAACTGAAGTCACAAAGTTACAGGGGGAACTAAAGGAGAGAATCTATGTACTGGGAAACATGCAATTATGTTATCAGAAATACCAGACAATTAAAGTGTTGTTTTTAAGGCAATAGAAAACACCATAGAAATTATATGACCTAAAAATGCACATACAAACACCTAACAGGAAATATTTCAAGTTTCACTAATAATCTAAATTTGTAATCCCTTTCTGGCTAGCTAACGGTCAGGAAAGGTCAATAAGACATTGAATCTTATTATTCCTAATAGTTTTGACATAGGATGATAAAGGGTATTAAAGTGGCCTGGAAAATAAATATTTTTTTAGGTATACCACATTTCTTCTGTTCTTCTAGTGGAAACTTAATTTGTCACTCAGATAGGTTAACAAAACTATGATTTGTACCTTATTTAACTGGAGATAGATAATGCTCTAAATAATGCATAAGATCTCAACTGAAAGCCAAAAACCTAAACTGCTTATAAAGCCTGCATTCAGAGTGTTCATTCACAGACCTAAAGGAAGAGAAGCCATGCAGATGGTTGGTCTCACTCTGAGGGAAAAGGGAAGCCATCCTTCCGTCACCCTGGTGAACCTGTGTCAGTGCCCTCCCTCAGCTCAGCCTTGTGGGTTCCAAGTCTCCATTCTGCTCTCATTTCCAGATCTCACAAGCAAAGTCAAAATTTACTTATGGGTTTATTATACTTAAATAACTTAGAGACAGACAATGGGAAATTTCACTGAACTTCACATTACTTTTGATGTTTTGTTTGAAGAGTATATATACATTTACACGTGTGTTTGTGTGTGTGTGTGCATCCCATTGAAATTTTACTTATATCTAGATATTTTATTTTATTATATTTTTACTGATGATCTCTATATTCTGAATGTTCACAGAAATACATATCACTATAGCAAATTTTTATTTTTAATAAAATGTAAATTAAATTTTGATCAAACAGAAGAAATATTTCTGCCCAGTCATTGGTTTATTGGATACTGTTCCAAGTACCAAAGAAAATCTGACTTGAATTAAAGCTATTTGACCCTAAAAATAAAGAAGCTATATTTCTAAGTTAAAAATACTTACTTGAAAGGGAGTTTCCAAGTTTTGTTTACTTTTCAAAGCAATCTAACAGTCTGCTAGACAATAAATCTCCATCTGGGGAATGATCATCTAGTTAATGGCTAGAATAGTCTTCAGCAATGTAGGCTTTTATTTTCACTCATTCATTTTCTCCCCTGAGAGTTTTTGTGATAAAACTACTTCAACAAGCAATCCAGAAGATGATCTGTTCTTTCTTGTGTTCATATCTATTCACTCATGCTTTTCTCCACACCCTTCAGGAGCCTGGATGTCCTTAATTTATACCGATGATGTTTTCATCTCTTTTTATTTACCTAGGCCTTTGCAACATGTTGAAGTATATAGTAACATGGAGAATAAAAGCAAAAGAAACAGAAAAGAAGATTAAATTTCCTTTGCAGGCCATTGACAAGTACTTGGGACAGGCAAAGTGACCTTCCTCTAGAAACTTAACCTCCTTGATGTTAATACTTTGCTAAGGGAAAAAGGTTCCAGGATCCTCTGAGTCTATGTTAAACATACAGACATTCCTTTGGAATCTTCCTTTATCTCTACCCTCCTCTGCCAAGATATATGTTGGCAATCATCCTCCAAGCATATGGCCCACTGATACACATCTAAAGGGTCTCATGACTAGGGTTTTACTAGACACTAGTAAATGATCTTTTCCTAACAACACCTGGCTCCCTCAGGGTCCTGGAAACTTCACTTCCAAATTCCTTAGAAACTTACACTATCCCTAACCCCCTCCCAACTTGAAAGCATATAATCAGCCAATCCTCATGAGCCCAGGGCAGCTCTTTCTGCCCACAGGTCCTGTCCCCGTGCTTTAATAAAACCACCTTTTGTATCTCAAGAATGCAATGAGAAAGGCATCTCAAGAATTCTTTCTTGACTATTTGCTCTCAAACCCTGAACATCCCATCACATCATACAGGAGATAAAACAAATTATCAAATTCCAAGGATAGATTCACAGAAAATTACAGCTAGATGCAACCCTAGGAACCCTGTTAGCCACCACCTCATTTTGTATATAAGAACATGGAGCACCAGGGAGGCAGAACTAATGTCTTCCTCACAGGTTCGTTACAATCACTAGTTCCTGCCAGCAGAAAAGTTATTCACTATGAAATCCACAGACATTAGAGAAGTAAGTCAAATGTTAAGATCTTTTCAAGATGATTTTTGCGACGTCAGCTTCCCCTGGTGTGTTTGCCATAGAGAGCTGGGATGCTGTCAGCACACAGCAGCTGGACAGCTCCAGGGGCGGGCGGGGCTCTGGCTCTCCAGGGGGGACCAGACCATATGCCTCAGCACAGGCAGGGTCCCACTTGGCAGCTGCCACAATGCTTTCCAAGCCGCTCACTCATGAACTCTTGTTCACTGAGCCCCTCCCTGGGCGACGTGCCTCATGGGCCCTAGCAACCTGTCAGAAAGTCCCTGATGGTGGGGATTTTATATTCTGATTGTGGGGAGGCAGCAGCACATTCACCAGGAATGCAGAAATAATTAGAATATGTGATAAGTGCTGTTGTTTTGATGGAAGAGTGAAGGAAGGATTTTCTGAGTAAAGAAAATTTAAGCTGAAAACTTTTGCAGGAATAGTTAGAATAAAGCTCATTATTTTTCCAATCATAGTTTTTTAAAAATGTCATCTGTTAATCCATTTCCAACCAAAAGCCTCAAAAGTCAAGCTTACTGTCCTGCTCACTCTGTTTTCTACCAAAGAAGTGTTTGTGGAAATTTATCAACTAATTTCCAGCCACCTCTGTCCCACACATGCCTTTCCATGTCCAATTGATGTGCAGAGGTAGGGAATTATTGCAGACATGGATTGCTTAGTAAATACTAAACTTGTTTTCCCTTCTTGAGGTTCTCCCAAGGAGTTTCACCCAAACAAATGATTATTCTGAATGAACCTGAATGTTAACATTCAGACAGGAACAGTTCTCTGCTGTCTCTCTGTCAGGATAAAGACTACCCCCCCCAAAAAAACCCCACAGAAAAACAAAAAAGGAAAATCTATTTTACTAGGAGTCTCAAGAAAATGAGTCCTGTAAAGTGGAATAAATGAAACTTTCAAAAAAGATATTTACAAATTTATTAATAATTCCTAATCATTTTTGGTACCATCTTTTTATAAAGTCTTGAGTTGGTCCACACCTACTTCGTAAATCTTAAGTAGCATTAATAAATATTGTTCACAAGGATGTATAATGGCATTAAACCCTCATCCCAATAAACTGACAAAACCTCAGCTTCAAGCACAATTCTGTCTGCAACTGATCTTTTGTATTTAACAACTGATAAAGCAGCATTTACTGTAAGTGAAATTGCTGGTTTTGTCCAGAGGCTTGTAGAATAATAAAGCTGTTTATATTGATTAACACACTAATAAATGACATCTTCATTTCCAAGCCTCTGTTTGATACCTGAAATGTTTGCCTTACTTCCTATGCCCTAAACTCTACTTCCAGACACAGCCCTACTTAGCTGTTTTCCTCATGACTGTTACTCACTGGAGGAGCAATGACCAATTTTCAGGATAACCACAGATGCTGCATGGTAAACAGGCAGGATTTTTCAAAAGCAGTTTGAAGACTGCGCTCTCTTCCTTTCTCTGGAAAACCCTACTACATCATGTCACTGTGAGGATTTCACAAAACAATGCATAGAAAGTGGCTAGCACATAGGAAGTGATTGCAAATAGATTAATATCTATCATTTTGGTTGTGATTGATATTTAAACTTTACTATTTTTTGGTGGCAAATTACATCATAATTAGGCAAGTTGGTTTGGAGGTGGGGCTGGGAAAGCGAGGAAATTTTAGGCCTGACTAAGCTCATACTCTGTACCTCATTCAGCACTGAGCACTCATTCAGACTACATGTTGCATCCCTTTCTATGACCTGCTGCAGACACTCGTATTTTACAGAGAAGGAAGCTGGGATCCAGAAAGAGTGAACATCATTTTCAGGGTCAGCAGAGGCAAATACTAGTAAATCTAGACTACTGAATCCAGGCAATCTGACCCCAGGGCCTATGCTCTCAAAGTGTTCTTCAAAATAAAAAACAGTTGAACAAAACTCAAGTTAAGAAAAAAAAAAAAAGTGAATTAGCTTCTGCTTTTCTGTGTAATATGGCCTTGGGTTTAGCCTCAAAAAGACTCCAGGATGACTGCTGAGGCATTCATGAAGGCCCGCCCCTTCCAGGCTTGGGAGGGGGACAGAGCTCCACCACCTCCTCCACTCAGAGGTGGCACCACCTCTGAGTTCCCCCGCCCCACCTCCCCTTTTCTCATCCAGCCGTAATGAGTGCTCACTGTGGATGACCTCATTGCATCTTAAATGTCATAAAGGCACTTAAATGTCATAATAACTATAAGCAACTCTTCTTCCGTTTCTCTTCGGCTGCAGGAAAATACATAGAAATAACAATCTCCATTCAAAGGGCAAGGGAGCGGGTGGGAGAGACTGTTGAACACCAATGCAGTGGTAATCATCCCCTATGGAAATCTGGCAGCTGCTCCTTGGCTTCATCCAGGTGATCCCAGGCAGACAAGGAGGGCCAGTTTACCAAATTTCCCCATGTCCCAAGAAAAGCCAGAAGTATGAAATTTTATAAGAAATGCCTAAGTTTTTAAGGATTGGGAATAAGTAGTAAATGAAAAAACACCTTTTTCTGTATTTAGAGGGTTAACACATTGGAGTAGAATTACATCTGTAAGAGAGTTTGGGCACCGGAACCACCAACTTAAAAACACTTACTGTCACTCACAAGATAATTAAGAGGATGAGAAAAAAAAATACCCTGATTTCACTTCAAAAACAAGTTATAGATTAATTCTCAGAACATATTTGTTCTGTGATTTAATGGTGACTAAAGAAAAAGAGACCTATTTACTATATATCACCAACTTTCCTAGTTCTCAATCAAAAGTTAGTAATCTTCTCCAAAGTGCTGGCTGGCCTGAAGAGGACAGCTCAGAAAGCTAGAGGGATGCAGTGAGGGCAGTGGTTCATAGCAAGCAGGGCATTCCTATAGGATTCAGGACACCGCACTACCATTTTTATTTCAGAGTTGGTTAATTAATGCCTTGGTAAGCCAGGTAAAAGACTGTTTATACTTGTCACTGAAACCATGCAGGCAACATGTAAGGACCCAAGACACTATTTATTTATTTATTTATTTATTTATTTATTTGGTCAAATGTAGCATTTTAAGGAGTTAATCTTTGAAAAACCTTTTGGTTAGCAGAGGAGTCTGACTGAAGGGCCAAAGCAAAGCAAAATTCTATCAATTCAATTATCATGTAATCCCCACATGATCTTATTTACCTAGAACTGAGTAGTTACTGAAAATTAAAAATGGGAAATTTGGAGCTTTTCTTTCTTGAATAATGTAAAAGTTTGATTTTAAGTCTATCTCATTCCATGCAGGCTACTCAGTCACCCATGGCTGTTAGCGCTGACTTCTCATCACTATGCTCTACTGACAAGCTCAGGGCTGAGCCGGATCCCATTTGAAGGAGCCAGGCTTTCAGACCAGCACATTAGGGTCTGATGGCATCCAATATGTGTTTGAGTGATGTTCTCTTTCCAGAAGAATAGCAGAAATCTAAATCTCATTTCTTGCAAGTGTAAGAACTGAAAGCATTCAATGGAAAATGGAAAACAAAAGTACGTATTACCAAAACTCTCTCTCTGAGTTCTGCTTCCGGAGAATACTTTCCCCCCAGTGGAATATTCATGACATTTTGCCCTGAAAAACAATTACATTCTCCACGAATTCCTGTATTGAAAAGTTGAGTTTGGAAAACGTAAGTTGGTTTTTATTTACCCTTTTTTTTTTTAATTTTTCATAACTTTCCAATGACAGGACATCAGGCAGCAACAGAAGAGCCATGAGCATTACTCTGTCGAGTCAGGCACCCTGAGAAACCAATCATGTGACACTTAATGCATCCGGGTGACCTCAACACATATGGTCTGCCTTGGATGAAGACCCACACACTGTATTCTTAACCTTTATTGTGCCGAAATAGAATTATTCATTAGGAACTAGACATCAAAAGTCAAACAAGACTGTGTTTTGACATGAGCCAGATGGACAGCCCGAGAGCACCAAATGTCACCAACACAGAGCTATTTTGGTTGGTACTTCCCTGGGTTACAGTAAAGGATGCTCTACTAGGCACTTGCATGGAGATATAGTGGAATTTCATGAAAAAGTAAGGGGTAGGTTAGCCCATTCAGAGCTAATAAAATTAGTTTTTCCCCCAAATGGAAAAATTGGCTCTGAGTATTTTTTTTTCTTTTTAAGATTTTATTTATTTATTGAGAAAGAGGGAGAGAGAGAATCTCAAGCAGACTCCCTGCTGAGCACAGAACCCCACATGGGGCTCGATCCCATGATCCTGAGGTCATGACCTCAGCTGAAACCAAGAATCACTGAACTGACTGAACTCTCCAGGTGCCCCTTGAATATTTTTCCATACTTGACCAGTAAGGTCTGGCTGGCTATGAGAGGACAACACATGTTCTTAAAGTCACATTAACTGGAGGGCTTTTGTACTCCCCATCTCCATATAACAAGTACAATTGATTGTTTTAATTGAACTGTCTAGTTGTTGGGCTCGACTGTCTTAAATTGACTGGGAATTCAACCTATGCCTATATAACACGAAAATACAGTATTTCTCCATTATCTGTAGGGCATCCCCTCATCCAGTGGATCCCTGACACTGCATCCAATAAAGACATGCCACCTATAATAAAGTCTCTCACAACACCTTACAGTACCACACTCAGCCTTCCTGAGAAGCTGTGAGGTGAGGGGATGACAGAAGTGCTGAGATAGAGTGAGGCTATGTTGACCTCTGGATCATGTGCTAGGATGAGCATCTGCTTCTGGACTGCAGTTAACCATGCATAACCAAAACCATTGAACAAAACACTGGAACAGGGGGACCACTACAGCAAATCAGCCCCAAAGAATCAAATAACATCAAGCATATTGGATTCACACAAATTCAGCTGACTGATAGAACTTCCCATATTTCAGCCCACTGTTAGAGATAAACAGCCCCAACTCAGCAGCAGTTTGGCCCAACCCCAAAATGGGGAACACCTGCCCTCACCCTCAGTCACTGAATTTCAACTTCTCTGTTTTTGCCTCTGAAGAATAATTAATTACATTTGCCTCCTTCCTACTAAGAAGCAAGCTTGCCAGCCCAAAGCACAGCAATAAAAGAAAGTCTACTACAGGGATGTCCCAAATCATCTAATCAGAGGCACTCTGCATCTGGAGAATGTTTCCACCATCCTCACAGTCTCTCAGCATTTGCTGGGTAATCTGAATTTCTGGACCACACTGATAGGGAGCCTGTTCCTCCCCAAAGCTCCCTTCTTCCCAATTTATGCTCAGTTGCCTCCATTGTGGCACCTTACTGATGGCTCTTCATGACGTCATAGACTACTCAAGGATTATGAAACTGAAGTCTCTCAGTGCATTACATTTCCTATGAGCAATGAAAACAGTGGACCCTGGCACAGCATGGTGGCCAGTGAGGACGCTCCTAGAATGCCAGTTAAGTTGGCTGAGGCAGGGGGATATGGAGACCCCAGGTCCCATGAGGACTCTGAAATGGCAGGTTGTCAGAGCTAGCTCCCGTGAGACTGGTCCTAAAGACCCTGCTTACTTTATGCATAAGACATTGCCCATGTCACTCTAAAAATGGATGCTGCAGCTGTCGAGCCTCGAGAGACCCATACCTCATCCCCATGTCTGGTGATTCTCACTCCAGATCCAGGCGCATGGCTACCCTGGAGCATGGTGTGACTGCATTCTGGCTGTTAGATGATCACCCAAAACATCAAAAACATTAGCTACTGAAGGAAGCCAGTCACAAAAGATCACACGTGGGATGATTCCATTTCTGTGAAGTGTCTCCAGTGGACATGTTGACAGAAACAGACAGCAGGTGAGTGATGGCTGGGTCCAGGGGGCACAGGGAATGAAGAGGAGGGTGGTGGCAGGGTAGCTCTATGGTACAAAGTTTCTGTAGAATGAAAATATCCTAAACTGAGAGTGATGATGCTTGTGCATATCCATAAATATAGGAAAGACCATTGACTGATATGCATAAAGTTGGTGAAGTTTTTTATGTTAATTTTTATATATTTATTTATTTATTTATTTGAGAGTGAGAGTGAGAGAGTCAGAGGGAGGGGCAGAGGGAAAAAATCTTCAAGCAGACTCCCCACTGAGCGTGGAGCCTGACGCAGGGCTCAAACCCATTACCCTGAGATCAGGATCTGAGTCTAAACCGAGAGTCTGATGTTCAAGCAAATAAGCCACCCAGATGCCCCTATGGCATGCTAATTTTATTTCAGTAAAGTTGGTATAAAAATTTTTTATGCTAGGCAGTGAAATTGAGAGAAACATACACCATTCTGTGACACTCATTTTGGGGCATGAAACTTACAGTGATTCTCAGCACTAAAAACACTGTCAGGCCTCTAAATGCAGATTCCATCTTTCACTGAACACTCACTTTTGGTGGCCTAGTGGTTGAAACCCTACAGAGGCTCTAGTCCACCACTGAAAGGAGGTGACAGGGCCAAGCCATCGATAATGCAACAGAAAGCTCCCTGTGGATGGCAGCTGATCTCTCTTGGATGACAAGACACTGTCCACTCCTTACATATGGATGATTATTTAACTGAAAGAGCACATAATTTCTGTCAGGCTCAAGTCTCTCTCTGGCCACTCACCCAGTGTTGACAAGAGTGCTGTCATCCTCTCTCGAAGCCAACACCACAGTCTGTCGACCTTGACAGAGAAGCAGCCACTCACTCAGGCAGAATGAAGTTTAGTCCATTCAGCAATGCTGGGAGCAATCAAGAGACCAGTAAAGACGTGTGTGGTCCTGATATTTCTGAGTGATTTAATAAATAAGATACATCAATAAGGGAACATA
Organism: Mustela nigripes; assembly: GCF_022355385.1. NCBI lineage: Eukaryota > Metazoa > Chordata > Mammalia > Carnivora > Mustelidae > Mustela > Mustela nigripes. The sequence goes on from NC_081560.1 coordinate 124,394,438, forward strand.
TGGAAATTTTTCTGTTTATTTTGGCAACTCTGACTCACTAAAATTAAGTAAGGCAATTTTAAGATCACGTTTTTGAAGTGTTCCCAATGACTCCTGATTTAAATACTCTTAAATTGATGGTATCAACTAGTAACTGTTAAATACATGAATGCCAATGAATTCTTACATATATTTATTGAGATTTAGGGTTGAACCCATACCCAATAAATGTTTAGATGTTAAATCAGAACATGCTATAACCATTTGTCAAGGCAAAGATTCCCTTTATGAGCTTTGATTTCATACTCTTGGAAGAAAACTCCATCAAGAAAACTCCATCAAACCTAGAGTTTTCATTTCTAGGTAAGAAAATGAAGGTCAGAGACCTGAAATTACTTGTTCAATGTCACACAGCCAGGAAGTGGAAATGCTGGAGCCAGGTACACAACCATGGAAACCTTACCTGGAAATATAGATCTGGTTCTGACCCTGAAGCACACTCACAGCCTGACCTGGCTCACAAGTACATTGTACTACTAGGTGGCGCCAACAGCAAAGACCACAGACTGGATTCAACCACAAAAACCTAGTTCTTATACTTCTGGAGGATGGAAAATCCAAGATCACGGTGTTAGCAGATTAGGTTCCTGGTGAGAAACCTCTCTTCCTGGTAGCAGATGGCTACCTTCTTGCTGTGTCCTCATGGGGCTTTTCCTCAGTATGCACACATGCACATGTTCACACATGCACACACATGCACACACATGTTCACAGACGCACACATTCACACATGCACACCATGCACGCACAGCTTTGCATATGTTCATGCGCACATGCACATGCTCACACACTTTCACACATGTATGCACACCCACTCACATATGCACGCATCCACATGTTCACACACTTGTATGCACATGTTCATACACACACACACACACCTGCCTATATACACATGTGCTCACACATGCACACACACACAGAACACACTGTATCCTAAATCCTAACTTTGTAAAAATAACTATGGATAGCTACCTTTATCCTGCAGAGAAACATGCTCTATACATGGGATTTTTTCCACAGTGTGGAATTTGTGCAGGATTATTGCACAAAAAATCAATGCCAGCTATTCTGAAATGAATGTTAGAGAACATTCAGACTTCTCTGTGCATCAGTTTGCTTTGTGCAAAGCTCATTTACACTGCAGGTAGAAATGGAATGTTTTGTTACTTTTAAAACTTCTCAGGTGTTTTTCTGTTCAAGCAGGATCACTTTTTTTTTTTTTTTTTAATAGAACCAGGTGAAGTCGTAATGGAGAAGCAAGTGCATCTTCCAAAATGAATCAGCCTGTCTTTTAATACCTCCCTCCCCTTGAAGAATTTCAGAGCATATTCCTGCATTGCAGTGAGAGAAGAAAAAGAAGAATTTCACACAAAGAAACAACAATATCAAACCATAGAACTAACTAAGAAACTTCCTGTGTCTTAGAGAAGTTATCTCTCCAATAATTAGCTACAGAAAATCAACAATCATCAAGTTTGATTCTGCCAAATTGAAGCTAATGATGACACACATAACAGTTGGCTTACTTTTTTCTTTTTTATATAAAACAAATTTATTCAGAGAATGAAGAACATTGTCAAGCATACGTAAGGGAGATTTTTTTTTTAAAGAAAAAAATTGTGTTTGAGCATTTAAAATCTTTTGGTAAAAATTGATCTTCAAAACTTGAAATGGATAAAAGACCTCAACATGAGGCAGGAATCTATCAAAATCCCAGAGGAGAACATAGGCAGTAACCTCTTCAACATTGGCCACAGCAACTTCTTTCAAGATAGGTCTCCAAAAACAAAGGAGACAAAAGTGAAAATGAACTTTTGGGAATTCATCAAGATCAAAAGCTTCTGCACAGCAAAGGAAACAGTCAGCAAAACAAAGAGGCAAACCACGGAATGGGAGAAGATATTTGAAAATGACACTACAGACAAAGGGCTGATATCCAAGATCTATAAAGAACTCCTCAAACTCAACACATACAAAACAGATAATCATGTCAAAAAATGGGCAGAAGACATGAACAGACACTTCTCCATAGAAGATATACAAATGGCTAACAAGCACATGAAAAAATGTTTATCATCATTAGCCATCAGGAAAATTCAAATCAAACCCCATTGAGATACCACCTTATACCAGTTAGAATGACCAAAATGGACAAGACAAGAAACTAGTGTTGGAGAGGATGTGGAGAAAGGGGAACCCTCTTACACTGCTGGTGGGAATGCAACTTGGTGCAGCCACTTTGGAAAACAGTGTGGAGATTCTTTAAGAAATTAAAAATAAAGCTACACTTTGACCCTGCAATTGCACTACTACTTTGGGGTATTTACCCCAAAGATACAGAAGTAGTGAAAAGAAGGGCCATCTGTACCCCAATGTTCATAGCAGCAATGGCCACAGTCACCAAACTGTGGAAAGAATCAAGATGCCCTTCAATGGATGAATGGATAAAGAAGATATGGTCCATATATACAATGGAGTATTATGCCTCCATCAGGAAGGACGAATATCCAACTTTTATATCAATATGGGTGAGACTGGAAGAGATTATGTTGAGTGAAATAAGTCAATTAGAGAGAGTCAATTATCATATGGTTTGCCTTACTTGTGGAGCATAAGGAATAACACAGAGGACATGGGAGATGGAGAGGAGAAGTGAGTTGGGGGAAATTGGAGGGGGAGACAAACCATGAGAGGAGACTGTGGACTTTGAGAAATGAACTGAGGGTTTTGGAGGGAAGGAGATGGGAAGTTGGTTGAGCCTGGTGGTGGGTATTAAGGAGGGCATGTATTGCATGGAGCACTGGGTGTGGTGCATAAACAATGAATTCTGGAACACTGAAAAGAAATAAAATCAAATAAAACGGAAAAAAATTGATCTTCATTTAAGAAACAAATATTATTGTCCCATGATATGTTCCATTTTCACTGGTAGAGGAGGACAATTCAAACACATGATGAAAACAGCTTCTACAGCCCTAGTGGATGTTCCTGTCTATCCCTGTCCCCACCGAACACGGGCTGTTCCAAAAGGATATATAACCTGGACACACAGTACAATGAGTTGACCTGCATGGACATGACCTGGGACAATCTGCACACAGTCCTACACTAGTCCAAAATCTGTCTACTTCCGCTCCTTAAAATGTCTATTTACTCACAAGCTTTGTGATAGTAATATTCTTAGACCTGTTACAGGTTACTGACTGTTTCTATGCATTCATTAAAATAGGCCTTATTGGAAGCTTTGAATATAAGTAGGCACATGAAAGAAATTTATAAAACCTAACTTTTCTCCAAATATTATCTTCCTGTAGTTTCCTTCTAATTTGCATTGCTTCAGCTAATCTAAATAGGGACATGACAATGGTTTTGGATTTTCTATGATATTAACAGCTGATGCTGTAGAAAAGGCTTTATATTAATAAGATGTAGGATAACGGGGTTTTTTTTTTTTCCACATTTCTTTTGACTGATAATAGTTACTCATCACCCTCAGCTAAAGTTTTAAAATAACTGTTATTCTAAAAGGTAATCCACAAAAAAACACATGTTTATGTATCCTGTCAAAAGATATGATTCTGCCATTTTCCATATACCTCCCATTAAAAATACTGATATTCTTGGCAAGGCCTATTTCAACCAAGGAATGATTTAATCAGCATGTGGAAATAATTAATTTTACATATGGGTGAGGGGAAGGAAACATATTAACTGGAAAAGAAAATGCATTATCCCCTGCAAGGGTATTGATTTGATCATATGGATGGGACTTTACAATATACGTTAGTAACAGAAATCTATAGTTTGGCCCCTTAGGGTCAATTTTCCACTATAATTTCAAACATTTGAAAGTCATATTCTTTCAGCAAGTTGCAAAATTATTCTTTTCTTGTATCAAAAATTGATTCTTTTGAGTCTTTTCCATTTTAGCACAAATAATTTATTGGTAGATGCCTTTATGAGACAGCAGGAAATATGCTTACCTCTTCAATATTCTTTTAATAAAAAATGGATTGGAATCCATCAGGAATATTTAGTCACATCAGGAGGGAGAGAAATTTGACTAACTTGTTATTTTCTTAGGAAAGTGTTGAGAAGGGGTATTTTTGAAATGAGTTCTGATCTTTGTTAAATCTTTCTCCCTAGAGAGAAAGCCAATATTTAACTGAAGAGACAAGGAAAATGTATCTTCTATTTATACTTTCTCTGCATGATTTTCATAAAAAAGCAAAGTAAAGGGGAAACTCTAGAAACTCTGTTGTAACTAATCCTGTAGTGTTGTGTGCATAGAGACCTCTACCTTGTTTATTATTCAAGGAAATACAAGCAGCATCCTTTCTATTGCTAATGGTCTTCCATGTGATGCTTACTGTAGGATTCTTTCTTTTTGTTTGTTTGTTTGTTTTGTTTTGTTTTTAAGATTTTATTTGTTTATTTGACAGAGAGAGAGAACAAGCACAAGCAGGGACAATGGCAGGGGCAGAGGGAGAAGCAGACTCCCAGCTGAGCAGGGAGTCTGATGCAGAACTCAGTCTCAGGACCCTGAGACCGTGATCTGAGCTGAAGGCAGACATTTAACACACTGAGCCACCCACGTGCTTCTGTAGGATTCTTCTGAAGCAATAATTAAAAAATTGGGAAACCTGTGTTCTCTTTAATTACAAGGCATTCTAAAAATTATTTATTTAAGATGGACCTTGAAGCTCATCTTTCTGTCTATCCATTCCATCCTTATACAGATGAAGATCCAGGGAGGGTTTCTCAGTCAGGGTTCAGCAGAGAAAGAGAGCCAGTAGGAGAGATTGATCGATCGATCAGTCTATCTATATCTATATCTATATCTATATCTATATCTATATCTATCTATATCTATATCTATATCATCTATATTGATGGATCAGTCTATCTATATCAGGATATTACAGATTAAACTGTGTCCTGAGAGAGGATGAAATCTTAACCCCTAGCACCTGTGACTGAGACTTTATTTGGAAGGTCTTCGTAAATGTCATTAATTTCAGGATCTAGAGATGAGATTATCCTGGATTTTCCAGGTACCCTAAACCCAATGACAACGATGACAAACGTCCACATGCAGGGAGAAGAGAGGCCACGTGAGGATGGAAGAGGAGAGATGGTCTTGTGCAGGTCCAAGCAACACCAACAGCCTATTGCTCTGACCAGTCTCCCCTGACGTCCCCTGGAACTGCCCACTGGCTCACCTCAATGCTTAAAATCTCTCGTACTTTTGGTCTCAGTGAAGCTGAGTTCAATCTCTCTCCCCTGCTGCAGCAGTCCTGAAAGAAATCTTCCTTGCCTGATCGACTCTGTTCAGCATCATTTTTATTTGAGAGTTCATGTCAGTCAGAACTTCTTGAACACCTGCAGATGTGTGCAGGGTGCTGTGATTGAACTGGGGCCATCAAGAGATCTGGATGCCCTCACAACCGGGGCAGCTGGACAGAGGCACTGGACCCAGGGCCCCAGACAGCAAGGAGCCTCTTTCATTAACATCTACCTCAGTTTCCCTGTGGGCTTTTATGAGAAAGAGATGGAGATCACTGACACAGATGATGGAAAGCACTGAATTCCTTATTTAATACATATTTCTAGAATGTTTCCTATGCACAATATTGCACTCAGATCTAAAGTGTATTTGAAGAAGTGGGAAAGGACAGGCAGAACTGAAATGCCCCTAAGGAACTTGAAATATAACATCAAGTAATGAAAATAACAAAAGGGACAGTTCAAAGAACATAAGGACAAGTTACACAACAGTACAAACAAAGATCAAAAAGAACTGTATAAATCGAATTGATGGCTATAAAAAGGATGTCAGGGAAGGAAAATGGAGTATATTATGGAAGGAGGGAGGGCAAGATCTACTAAAGGAGAACAGTGGGGAGAGTTGTGAACAGTGTTGTCCTGGGAAAGCTTCACAGAGAATGCGAGTTCTCCAAATCTGGTCTTTGCCTTGGGGTGAAACATAAAACAAAGCAGCAAACTTGCCTCAGTGCCTGGGGGGAAAGCAGGGCCAGCTACTGAGCAGGTCTGTGTGGACCCAGAACTGGAACTGTAGAGACGTAAAAGCACCAGCTTCATCACAGGGCAGGGCAGGTCCTACCTGCAGAAGCGCTCGCCTGGCGTGTGATGCTTGTCCACCTGTCTGGCCAGGAAACCTTTCCTTGCAATTCCTTCCTGCTCTGCTCTGCAGGTGCAGGCAGAGCACTTCTCAACATTCCTGCATCTCAGCTGGGGAGCACTTGGGGTGAAGCAGAATCTCTAGGCTTCTGACCATTGTTACCCATCTTCTAGCCTGAAATCTGCAGCCCCGGATGATATTTTCTAGGTGGTGAAAGAAATCTGCCACTTCCCCTCCCCTCTGGTTTACCCATGGCGATTCCAGTTTTTTCCCAGTAGAACCTCTTGCTCTGTGATCAAGCTGACTAAGTAGGAGGCCCCACAAAGACCACAGAAGTCTTGGACCCCAGAGAGATTCTGGCAGCCCCTGTCTCCCTCTTGTTCAGTCAGCAACCTCATGCACAAGCCCTTGCTGTGGGCCAGGCACGGTACCCAACCTGGAGGACAGTTAGGAAAATACTGGCTTTCTCAGCATTGAAATTTGATCGGGGAGAGCCAAAATGCATGTAGAAATGTTGCAAGGGGCCTGTGCTGCTGTGAACAGAGGCGGCAGCCAAACCAGGTCTGAAGGATCAGAGAGGCTTCTCGGAAGTAACACGTGTCTGTAGTCAGGATGAGCAGGACTGGGCATGGGACAGTCCTCTCACCTCCTATCCACCCCCATCCCCCGTGTCCAGACTGTGTTTTCCAGACTCCAAAGGTCCCCAACTTGGGGCCTCATCCTTGCTTTCCTTTCCCAGCAAACCCTGCCTTTCCCCTATCTCTCCAAGCCTACCCCTAAAATGCAAGAAGCAAGCCCCGCCTCAGGTCATCCTGAATCCTTTGTAAATCATGCTCACAGTCACTTTCTGTGAGATAACATTCTAACTCCACCACTAACCAGCTTTCTGCGCAGTGGAATCCACATTTCCTTTATGTGTCCAATATCCCTCAACTGTAAATAGGATAACGCATGACTGACTGCTTCATGGAGCAAAAAGTGAATAAATAGTATCGCTATAGTTATTAGGTTTTAAAGGAGGAATATTATAAATTTCTGTTAAGCAAATGGCCTTCAAAATAGCCACTCGCCCCCCATGTCATAGCCAATAATGAGCTTCTCTACCACCTCCCTATCATCCCAGCGAACATGAGATTGCTGATATGGCAAGTGCACAGATAGACACTGTGGAAATACTGTCTCGGGCCATTTAATTTGCCTGGCAATTCTATATTAGGGTTACTATATCCTCAGTTTACAAATAGACTGAGGCAGGAAAATGTCAAATACCTTGCCAAAGGTAAGGAGCATCTGTTCTTGTTAGGACATCTCATCTGACCTCCCTTGGGCCTCCAGACCCCACTCGCAGTCCACACTGGAAGGAGAAGCAGTCTGTCCCATCTTTTTCTGAGTGACAGCACAGCAGAGCTCTCTTTATGTGTTGCAATCATAGGAAATTTCTGGCCACGTCTTGACCAGGCAGACACATGGATTTACGGAGAGTGACAGAGCTGTGCTCTCAAGTCACCACTGGGAATGTGATTTCATTGAGTGGTACAGAAGCAGTAGGTAAAATGAAAGCCTCCTGCTGAATGTGCTAGAGAGCCTTTTAAACAACAGCATCCACCTCTGTTTGCAGACAAACAGCATCTGTATCCATCAAGCCTCCTGACTTATTGCCTCTATTCCAGTCTCTGGATTAGTTTCAGAAAAGCAAATAAAGAAAATATGATACTATCAGAGAACCCTGTGTCTTTTTGTTACCCTGGGATGTTTTGGCCAATGATTATCACCACTGATGCACAAGATAACCCCGAGATACTTGCTCGTTCTCTCAGCTGAAATTCATGGGACACTTTCTTTGAAAGAGACAAGAAATTGAGAGTCCTGAATGGGATATATTCTGGGATTTTTCTTGTGCAGGGCATTTTCAAAGCAAAGCTGAATCTGTTACTGTTTGTTGACACACCTGAGAACATTCTATACATAGTCAAGTAAAAATAGAAAAATTAAGACTACGAAGTCATGAGTCAAAAACGAAAAACAAAACAAAACACAAATTATTCAAATAATGTAGTCACCTCAAGTTCTATCTACATCCTGACAAAGTCACAATGCTGATGAGCTGGATGACGCTGGCATATCTCCCTCTCTCCCACTGCACTGTGGGGCACTCGGTAGCTCAGCCATCGGACCTGGATGAGCTGACCAGCTGCAGAGTCACCAGTCACAAAGACTCTTACCTTATTGACCTCTGGGCTTTGACTACTCCCATTTTCCCTGAAAAGTTGTTTCTTCTACACAGAAAGCTCCTATTGCCACAGGATTAGCCAGATGTTTTCCTTCCATGATCTCAATAAATGTACCAAGTTGCACCAGGGTGAGGAGCACCTCACAGAGAACTTTCCATGGTCCATCCAGCTATGCCTAAGTTCCTATCTTCATGGGACAGTAAGAGCCCTGGGAGCACTCGGTATCCAGGAACAGAAATAATAATTGTTTTTTGACAAGAAGTGAGAGTGTGTGCAGCAGTGAGTTGAACTTAGCAGAGGGTTCAAAGAATGTGTGCATTCTGAAGACTCTGCTTAGAAGTCTTCTCTAATAAACCTTGATCTCTCCTTGGCCATTTGAGTTGACCATTAATGGACATCCCTTATCGATTTGACATGCCTCATGCAATTTATTAATTTCTCAACTATAAATTGGAATAGTAATATATTCCATGCAAAATCATAGAAGATTTAAATAGGAAACCGATGTCCAGTGCTTAGCATCATTGGGCCAAAACCCACACTGCACTCACCCCAACTGCCGTCTATCCACACGGTGTTTGGCAGAAGACCTAGCACGTGGCGGGCACTCCCAATAGGAAGGAGCTGCTCCCTAACTTCCAGAACTACCACCCCACATCCTTCAGCCTCTCTCATCCAGTAACCGACCTAACTCCAAGTGCATTTTGGCTGTTTCCAGAAATTACATCGTGTTTCATAAAACAAAATTTATCAGTTAAACGTGTGATACCAAAATGGCACTGACCCTGAAGACAATTCCAAACCAGCAGCTCTCAAAAGGTACTAAGCAATGGACGCCTGATTCATTGAAAGATTGGATGACAGCAGGCATTTTGCTGTGTAAGTTTTGTCTTGTTTGAATTAAATTACTGAGATGTCAGATAATAGTCATTTCTGGAATTTTATCTCGGTTTAAATCTATAAACACTTGTTAAGCAGTGGCTCTCATCAGACTACTATGCTGGGTACTGTAGGGAGTGTAAAACTTAATGATTGACACACTTACAAGTCATGGGGTTGTTATAAAGTTAAAATAAAGTAGTATGTTTTATAGCTTTTGTGAATGTGTAATAAATAAGGAAAATATTACTTAAGAACTTTTCCTTTGCAAATGGCAAATGAAAAAGTGGGGAATGAAAATCTTAAATTAAATGAAAAGCTTAAAAGTGGAGAAAAGGGTGGAAGAGGAAAAGACACAATTCTTCAAGGAATTAAAGTCAAGGAGTATTTTATTTCCGGCCTGAGTATTTCCGGAGCTAGAGGGTTCTGTGATAGTATAATCTGTTTCTCTCTATGCTATCCCCAGTTTTGCGGGGTTTCCTCTGTGTTGACTTCATTATCATTGCGATTCCCCTTTGCTGTGTAATTGGGTGTTAGGTCCACATTCACATTCTCAAAGCCGAGCAGTTATAAAGGAAAAAGAGCTTTTCTTTCCCAAAATGTACCGTAAAAAACCTGAGAGTCTTAATCATTCTTGTTTAGAGTGTGTAACCATTGGTGAAACAATCGTTCTAGCCCAAGAGATAGAATGTTCTGACTGATCAGGTGAGGGTCATGTACTCTGGAATTTCAAGACTAGAATCAGCCTTATAAATACAATTTAATTAAAAATAATATACTTAGGGTGCCATTTTCTGAAGAATAGGAAATGTATGCTGAGCAATTAAAAAAAAAAAACAAATCAGGATGCATTTGTTAGGATTATGGTAGAAAGTAGCAACGGAGGGCTGAATCTGGACCCTGGGAGGTTCACTGCCAGGGAGGAAGATAGCAAGAACCTCTGAATGGGGACGGGGGCGCTTGCAATAGAATAACCCAAAATAAAAGGACTTTAAACAACATTACGAGTTTCTTTCTCAGTCAAATCTTAGAGGCAGTCAGTTCCCCACGGGTAAGACAGCTCACATCTCTGGCTGCTCCAATGTGGGATTTGTGACAGGGTGTAGGACAGTGGCTGGGGCTCACACTCATCATGCTCTCAGGTAGCAGGAAGCATACATTTGTTGAAGAAGCCCCTCCCCTACAGGGATAGATCCTGGGAGTTACAAACACAACTTCCAGGTGGTCCCATTGGCAGCCACGGGTATGGCCACATTTAGCTGCCAAATACACGTGTGGTCTTCACTCTGCCCAGTTAAAATTGGGGGTTATTGGGCTATGAAAGAAGGAAGAACAGGAATTTGGAGATAATAAGAAGTCTTCACCAAGCATGGAAATAAACAAATATAATGCATGATAGTACTAGGCAGCCCCCACCAAAAAAAAAAAAAAAATGAGTTTGGTGTTTTTCTTTCTGGAAGGCTATGAAACTCTAAAATCAAACCAGCTTCTTGACAACATGGCCAAATCAGTGAAATGCTAATCCTTCTAAAAACAAATATAATGCTAAGTAAAGATAGAAATGCAACAGTGGCAGCTAGATGCGTCAGGCGTGTCATAAATCTATCTCTGAAGATCCACCCAGAGGCAATTTTCTGAGAAGTAATGACATAAATTCTTAGCCTTGGGATTTGGGCATTTTGGGTCTTCCCTGAAACAAACATGAATAGTTAACATGGCAATTTAAGAGTGAAATTCAGGAAGTGATTTCCCATTGAGAAAGGAAAGTTGCAGACCAAGAAGATTTTGTCCAGAGCACAGAGGAACACAGAACTCCAACCAAGGTGATGATCGCTAACGGTTACAAGGTCTTGCACAGGGGCACTAACTCTTTTTGTAAAGGTCCACATAGTTAAGGTTTTCATCTTTAAGGGTCAGCCATGGTCTCCAGCTGTTGAAGCACGAACACAGATACCACCCAGAAAGAACAGCGCCTGGCTCTGCGCCAATAAACCTTTATGGATGGACACTGCACTTTCAATGTAATATCAATTTCATGTCACAAGATGCTCATTAAAAACATTTTTTTTGACTATTTAAAAAAGTAAAAGTGTATTGGCTTACTGGCCACAGGAAAACAGGCAGCAGGCCAGATGGGGCTGAGTCATACACAATAAAACACATGCTCCTTAGTTGTGAATTGAAGATTCTCTATCAGGGGTCCAGTATGCATTTCTCTCTTCTCATCCACAAATTCCCTACATAACTTGCACTCCATCAAAGCCAGATTCCCATCCTGGGCACTCATCCACTATCCCATTTGATGCACTATTCAATCAAGCTACAATTACCACCAACGTTATGATCTGTTGATATTTAGTGTTTCCTTTCAAACTGCATAATCACTACCCAGGACAGAAAAGAGCTACCTAAGCCTCTCCATCAAATCAGAATGCGCTTCCTCCCAAACTCCAAAATGAAGAAATCGAATGCTTTAAAAAATATCCAGGGCAAATAATGTAAGGTGATACGTATGTTTGGAATGTCATGAAAACATTGTTATGACAAACACAGAAAGCATTGTTACAACAAACACCGAATTCACAGATCCAGAAATCTGAAACACTCAGAAATGGATAGATGGAATGGATGGTACATGTGCAGCAAAGGTGGGAACAATTCAATAAAAGATCACCGTCTATTCCATATCAACAAAACTAAGTAAAACTGCAGGTAGTACAATGGGGGAAAATGTGTGGTAAAACATTTTCTTCACTTTTAAAAGTGTGATGAGAAGGGATTTATAGAATAAAGGGCTTGAGAATTTCAACATATTGGTGGGAGGAATTAATATAAAGTCATACCTTAGAACCCCCTATTTAAGTTAAACCTATAAATTTGGTTTCATAAAAAAAAATTTAAAAAACATTAAAAAAAATTAAGGCATCATTTTAAACGTTTTTTTTAATCAAATGTAAATACATCTTAATCCTAGAAACGTCTCCAAATATTTTTAAACACATTTAAATTATTTCTAATTGTTAATGTTTAATTAGAACTAAAGTAAACTTATATCTAAATATAGTAATATATATTCACTTTATATATATATATATACTTATATACTTTATATATGTATACTTACATGTCTGAAACTTGACTTGTCTTTTTCCTTCTAGGAATAAAAATACTTGATTTTTAAACTTAATTTACATTAGATAAAATATATTTCATGAAATTTATTTCATGCTATCCCCATGACAATGTACTTACTTGCAAATTTGATTAAAATCAAGTATCTTTTGTTTTAAATATCTTCAATTATTAATTTCTAGTTCTTAAAAGAGTTAGTGGTAGAAAAAGTCACAGAATAATTGAGAACCTAATATTTTCAACCAAAGAACATATCTAGGAAGATGGCAATCCATGGGGTGCCTGGGTGTCTCAGTGGGTTAAAGCCTCTGCCTTCCGCTCAGGTCAGGATCCTAGAGTCCTGGGATCAAGCCCCACATCAGGCTCTCTGCTCAGCAGGGAGCCTGCTTCCTCCTCTCTCTCTGTCTGCCTCTCTGCCTACTAGTGATCTCTGTCTGTCAAAGAAATAAAATATTAAAAAAAAAGAAAATGGCAATCCATATAAAATTAAATAATAATAAATTTCCTTGATATCTAATATCTGTGATATGAAATCCTGAATAACAAGAAGATAGAAAGTTTATTTTAGAAATGCTCTAAACCCTATATAAGCATTAATTACCATAAAGGCATGGTATTTTTACAACATTCACAGCATTCAAATTATTCTTTATTGCTTATTCAAATTCTGAAAAACCCTATTCAGCAATCGATTTTTCTATAATATGAGGAGCCAAATGGACATATGGAAATAAAATAAAACATTTTAAAAAGTTACTGGGGCACCTGGGTGGCTCAGTCAGTTTAGCATCTGACTTACATTTCAGGTCAGGTCATGGTCTCAGGGTCCTGGGATCAAGTCCCACATCGGGCTCTGCACTTGGAAAAGTCTGCTTCTCCTCCTCTCTCTGCCCTCTCCTTGCTCGCAGATCTCTCTCTCCCTCAAATAAATAAATAAAATCTTTTTTAAAAAGCTACTAATCAAGATATAAGAACAGAATTTGTACTCCGCATTGTAGAAGCTGAAGCTATAAAAACATAAATTGTACAGTTAATGCCTTTTACAAAACAGTAAATATATATTTCATTTTTGCTACAAATGAAATATTTTCTCCTATAAAATAATTTCCCTTGGCAATAATAATTCATAATCCCAGCATTTTATTATCATGGCATAATTATTCTCATTTCTCTTCCTCTTCCTTTCTCTCTCCTTTTCTTGCTCTGTCCCTTCCCTCTCCTCCCCACTCCCCTTCTCCCTCCTCCTGTACCTCTTCCTCCTCCTCATCCCCCCTTCTCTTCTCTATCCTTCCATCTCTTCTTCGGTTCAATGACATAGATACATATTTTTTAAAACAAAAGGATAATTTTGCTTTTGGATGCAACAATTCTAAATCATTTCACCAAACAGTATTTCTGGTATATATGCTAGTCTAAACTTTATACTAAATTATGAACCTAAACATAATTTATTTCTAAGAAAGATTTTTACGAGCTTCATATATGGTCAAAGGCAATTTTAAAAAAGATCAACTTATGGTTTTGGGATATCGATAACTCACTAGTTTGGCAATGGCTTATTATCGAGATATTTATTGGTAAACTGGCTGAAGAAAGCTAACTTAATCTTTAAATATTGAATAATGGTTTTATTTTGCTTATGTTAGACAGATGGTTAATCCATGTGGCACCATTTCCCATGCTTAATTCCTAAATTCCTTCAATCTTCATAGTTTTCAAATAAACTACTAATTAGTTTAACTGAATAAAATTATAAAAATTCAACCTTTTATTGAAAGTGTAGAGAAATATAATATAGGACCCAAAATAAGGCTTTTACATAACATTTCAAGTATTGATATATTTATTCTGGCTCTTTAACATTATTAAGGACAAAAAGAGCAAATAAATCAATAGTCTAAAATTCTCCTACTATAACAAATGAATGCCCCTGACATCAACATACCCTGATCCTCTGTGTTGCTAAGAACATACAAACAAAATCTGTCAGCTGTGCATCTGTTTCTGAATTCTGTTAGGGCCCAGTGGGAAAGTGCTAGAACATGCTTTCCATTTTGAAAAGTGAATATGCATTTGCATTTCCTGTGACATGCTTTTCCACACATTGCTTTCCTCCATTTTTTTCAACTTTCAGTGAAATCTTTTTTAAAAAATACCTTTTTCTATACTAAATATACAGTAATCACAGTTTTGTCTAGCAGATCCTTTGTGTTGTGTTTTTTTGGGGAACTGAGGATGTCTAAGTTATTATTGAACTCTTACATCGCTGTGCCTGACAGCTGTTCTTTAAGAAACAAAAAACAAAACAAAACAGAACTCCGCTAAAATGCTGTCACTCGTTTGTAGTGGTAAGCTGATGTGAACCTTCCAGACAGTAATAAACATGCACTACAGTTAAGCTGCCTCCAGCTCTAAAACTCTTGCAGAATTTTTTCTATGTTCAGAATTCTGGTAGGAACAGTGTCCTTTGTGGAAAAGACCCAGTTAGTAAAAGAAAGTGAATACACACCCATTAGAGTGGCCCAAATCCAGAACACTTAACAGCAGCAAATGCTGGCGAAGATGTGAAGCAGCAGGAGCTCTCACCGAGGAGAAAGGAGAGCAGCAGAGCTGGTTTGGGAAACAGGGGGAAGTTTCTTGGAGCGCTAACCACACTCTTACCCTAGGATTAGTTATTGGACTCTGTGCTATTTGCCCAAAGGAGCTGACAACTTATGTTCACACAACAACCTGCATATGAATGTTTATAGAAACTTGATTCATAGTTGCCACTCTTGGAGACAACCAAGATAACCTTCAGGAGGAGAGTGGATAAATAAAATGTGGTCCATCCAAACAGGGGAGTATTACTCAGCTCTAAAAGGAAATGAGCTATCAAGCCATGAAAACACATGCGGAAAACTTAAACACATAGTACAAAGTGAAAGAAGCCAATCTGTAAAGGATATTTATAGATATACAGATATATAGATATCCTTTATTTATCTATATCTATATCTATCTATCTATCTAATGATTCCAACTATATGACATTTTGGAAGATGCAAAACTATAAAGACAGTGATTGCCAGGGGTTGGGGAGAGGGAGAGAGCAGTTGTTTTTTTCTTTTATTTCAGGGCAGTGAAGCTCCTCTGC
This sequence comes from Mustela nigripes, assembly GCF_022355385.1. Lineage (NCBI taxonomy): Eukaryota > Metazoa > Chordata > Mammalia > Carnivora > Mustelidae > Mustela > Mustela nigripes. The sequence continues at coordinate 124,410,000 of NC_081560.1, forward strand.
ATGATTCCTTTCTAAACCCACAGAAGTACAAGAGTGAACAGCAATGTACACTCTGGACTTTGGATGGCAATGGCATGTCAGTGTAGTTATTAGAAGTGGTTACTAAGAAGATACTGAAGATGAAATTTGAAAATACAGCATTATTTACTTCATTTTGAATAAATTTTTAAAATTAAAGCGAAGGTTGGCTTTAATATCTTTGTTAATATTTTTGTTTAGTATCTTTAGTATCTTTGTTAACATTCCTATTGAGATACCTCTGAGAAACTGTTTTTTCTACTGGGAGTATTCACAAAGCAAATCCTATAAAATTAGGATATGCCCTATCCCCTGTACTAACATTATTATCAATCTAGTATATAGACCAAATAAGTTGGCAAGGAAGAAGCAAACTCACTTGTTGCATTAAAAATTTATATATTGAGGGGCACCTGGGTGGCTCAGTGGGTTAAAGCCTCTGCCTTTGGCTTGGGTCATGATCTCAGAGTCCTGGGATAGAGCCCCGCATCGGGCTTTCTGCTCGGCGGGGAGCCTGCTTCCTCCTCTCTCTCTGCCTGCCTCTCTGCCTACTTATGATCTCAATCTCTCTCTGTCAAATAAATAAATAGATTTTTTAAAAAATTATATATTGACACATTCAGTGTTCACTTAAAATATATATACCTTTGATTTAGATATTATATATATAGGTATATGGTGTGTGTGTGTGTGTGTGTGTGTATGGAGCATCCTTATTTCACCTATAACTTTTTGTTAAATTATAATTGTAGAATGAAAAAATGGATTATGAGTTTAATGGTAATTTCTTATATCAATTATTGGTATACTTTTAATGAATAGTGTGTATAGATTTGGAATTATTTTTTTTCTAATAATTGTTTTGCTTATGTTTATTAAAATACACTTAACATTTATTTAATCTATATTTAAAACAGGCTCACATTTTCTATATCTTTTTTCTTCTAGTAATTTATACTTTTGCAGTTTTACCAAAGTCTAGACAGAATTGAAGAAAAAGAGAAGTTTGTTTACTGTGGATTATTTTACAAATCTAGCCTAGAATTTCTTTTTTATTTTAAGATTTTATTTATTTGACAGAAAGAATGATGGGCGGGGTGGGACAGAGGGAGAAAGAGAAGCAGACTCCTCAATGAGCAGGGAGCCTGATGCAGGACCCAGAGATCATGACCTGAGTTGAAGGCAGATTCTTAACCCACTGAGCCAGCCAGGTGCCCCAGAATTTCTTACTACTATTTTTCTATCCTTGGTCCTGAGCTGGGTGAGTATGTAAGTCATCTCTCCACTGACTCCAGTGGGCCCTGTCTCCCAGCACTCACACACCTCTGGCATCTCATCTCCTGAGTGTGGGTTGGGCTTACTGATTTCCTCCTAATTAGCAAATAGAGCAGAAGGGATGGAATTTCGCTTTTGACTGAAACACAGTAGGTTGTCCGTGGCTTCCTTTTCGGGGTTCCTCTGAGAAAAGCCAGATGCCATGTTGGGAGGTACCCTATGGAAAGTCTCTGGCAAGGAACGGACCCCTGGGGCCTAGAGCTAGGGAAAATCCAGTGCCTGTCGTGGGTCCTGTAAGCAGGCCTGGAAGGAGCTCCTTCCCAAAGTGGGGTCTTGAGAGAGGGCAGATCTGGGCCTACCTGGACAGCAGCAACCTTGTGAAAGAGCAAGAGCCCTAGGCACTCACCTGAGTGGCGCATGGGATCTTGACATGCAGAAACTCTGACAATAAAGCGTTGTTTTTTTCTGTCAGTTAAGTCATAGCGCTAATTTATATAGCAACAGATAAAACTAATGTAGGAACCCTAATCAAACTTTAGAGAGGCAATTGCAGTCAAGGGGCTGTAATCATTGCGTCTGGGTGTGCAGCTGGGCAGCAGTGACGGTGTTCTGCTCTTTCTTGTAGATACAAGCCACCCTACTGAAACCTGAAGGGACGTGGGACCAACAGCCTTTTTGCTGCCTCTATCCTCACCAAAACCTATGCCTCTGCATTACACATGCCTCACTGCACGTCCTCTTCGTAAGGGTGGAGGAGTGAACCATTCCTCTGGAGTCTTCCAGCATAGCGGGTAACATCTCAGGAGCGACTGCGGGAGGTCCTCATGGACATTCTCCAGGACCACGGACTCTGGACACCCTGACCCCTGGCTCCTGCGCTTAAATGCCTTATGGAGGGTACCTGAGTATCCTTGTTTTGACCAGTTCCTGGATGCCCAAGGGGACATAGACACCACACCACTGTCCTCACTAAAAACCACAGACCTTCCTTTCCCGCCCAAGTCTCCCAGCCACTCTGTCTGCATCTGCAATAAACTCTTCTCTCACTTACTCTTGCTGGCTCTTGATTTCTATCCTGTCCTAGAGGGTCCTTCCATGAGCCCCAACTGCCCCATGACGGATACAAACAAATTAAAACCTCAACTGTGGTGCATTAAGAAATCTGACTGTGTCCCTTCCATTGTTTTCTATCGGTTTTGCTTTTTACCTTATTCATACATAAACCAAAAAAAAAAAAAAAAAAAAAAAAAAGCAACTGCTATCCTGTATTTATTGTGAAATATTTCTATTTTGGTCATACTGAGAGAAATAAATATCAGATCATACAAAAGTAAGGGGATAATTTTCTCTCTCTTTCTTGTAACCTTGAGAAAGAAGACATAAGTGACTGGATAGTTTGTTCTCAAACCACAGACAGTACCCTGCAGTCTATGGCCAGATCTAAGTTGAAGGAATAAAATGTTTTATTCACTGTAGACCCTTTAACTATCAAGGAGATGACCAAAAGAACTGCTATCCTCTCCTAGCCCTTACTTCCATATAGGCCAAGAAAACCATCTCCTGATGCTGTTCATTTTATTTTCAATCCTTTATTTTCTTCTTAAAACAGAAAAGATGTATGGATGATACTGTCTAGCCTACTTCTTACATGGTTTATGAATGGAAAAAGGGGAAAGGAGCATGAGAAGATCCTTTACTAAATGACAAGAATATTTCTGAAACTCTTGCTTTGGAGAAAAATAAGAACATGGTTTCTATAACTTTCACAAATACACAGGATAAAATTTACAAGTTTGAAAGGACTGTTCCTTTGTTATTGCTCTATTACTTTTCCCAAAATTCATCCTGCAAAACACCTTTCTTTGTCTCTTACACTAAAAGGGGGAATTCCTGTTCATATTTTGAATTTATATGAATTAATCCTTAGAAATAGTGATGAGGTCTGTTCTTATTTCATTGTAGAAAGAAAATGAAAAAGAGAAAGAAAGAAGAGTTTGTCCTAAACTATAAAAGCTTTAGGACAAAAATATTTAATATACAAAACATAAAAAATAGTGACATGAATTAATAAAGTACTCAAGACTCAACAATTAATGACTAAACAATTGGACCAACTTTGGAATAAGTTAGAGATTTAAGGAATCTCTAAATAATATAGCTTTTATTCTTCTTTAAAAATTCTTATAGTCATTCTTTCTAATCAAATAAGATATATTATATAATGGCATAATTGCATTCTTTAAAAATTCTTATAGTCAGTCTTTCTAATCAAATAAGATATATTATATAATGGCATAATTGCAATTAACTGTATTGGAGCTATATCAATATTTGTTTTCACATTTACATATGTTTTTGGTATTTTCAATATGACAAGTCACTTACTTTGGTAATTTTATAAATTGAACTTTTTAAAAAAAAGTGACTTTAATTCTCCCAGCACAGCCAATAAATTAATAAATTAGAATTTAACTCTCCTTAGAGCTTAAGATTCCAAAATTAGCTCAGTTCGCCATTGTAGAACTTTGTCAGAATTCTCTCTATATTTTAGTCATTCAGTTAAGTATTCAAGAAAGGGAATTATTTTAAGTTAGTATTAATCTTTTATTGACTTTAGTGGAGTCCAGAAAGGAGCAAGAATAATGGCAGACACAAGGACAGAAGACTCCTGTGTGGTCAGGTGGGAAGCAAAGTGGGTAACAGTTGCTTTCCTCTCATACTCTTGTTCCATCTGAGGAGTCACCCATTGTACATTTTATAACTATTGGAATACGGTCTAAATTCTTTCAGTTTCATATATTTCCTTTTGATCATATCCCAATTAAAATAACTCCCAGAAAAAATTTACCAAGTTACTTCAAACCACATGCATTTGCATCTGTCTTTTTAAGCTCAATGGTACCAGTCTGAAGATAAGCAATTCAAAATCCAGAATACTGAGCTCCCTTCACCCGTTAGTTTATTCTTTCATTTAACTGATGTTTGTGGAATACTAATCCATGTTCTTTCAAATGAGAGTACTTGTTTCATGAGGGATTCAGAAATAAGTAATTCACTAAGGGGAGGAGTTGATTCATGAGTTTTAAAGTCTAGGGAGCCTTCTAAGACATTTGCTAATCCTAATGAACTATGAACTCGGTAGCCAAGTACCAATTCACAAATATGTACTATGTAGCTAACACTGTGCTTAATATGAATAATTATAATAAATTATCTATTTGCAAATATTTCGATGCTCTCAGAATGAAGAAAAAAACTCATAGAATAACAAATATTATAAAAGCTATAATTTCAGGATTTTTTTTTTGGCCGACTTCAAGCCAAAGTTAGAGGCCTTTTTATTAATCCTCTGCAAAACATCAGTGTGGCAAGAGATCATGGGATGGAAATCTCAGAAGAGTCAGCTAATGTCTTTTAAAGGTCAGTGGGTCTTTCAAGATTAGATTTCTAGTCATGATAAAATATGAACTCAAGAAAGAATTCCTGCTTTTAAACTTTGAAAGACCAGGAACTTGATCCTTAATACTGATTCAACTACAGTGAAATTTGTAATGAAAAATGTTGAGGTCAGATATCACTGGATAAAATATCTAAAGATCATTACACAGTGCTATATATCTCCGAAAGTCTTTCAAAAATGCCTGCCAGTCAATTCAAAAGGATTCTTTCTGAAATCCCCAACACTGATGACCTTTCAATTTTGGTTTAGTTCATGACCAAAAAATTAGAAGAAATACTTTTTAACAGTCTTCAGAAGTATTGTGTAAAGTTAACTCTATTTTAGGTGAACAATAATTTGTTGTCCCTTTCAATAAACATGTATAGATCTCCTCTCTCTTGGGAGTTTTTAAAGTGGAGCATTGCTTGATTAAATGCGGGGGTTGGATTATTTCTATCATATAGGGAATTAGGGAAATAAAAATTAAAACCACAATACAATACCCCTACCCCCCCTTTAAAAACAGATAGAATGAGAAAGAAGGGAAATGGCAAGTGTTGGAAAGCCTATAAATTAACTGAACTCCCATATATTGCTCAGTCTAAATTGATAAAACCAGTTTGGAAAATTATAATATAATGATCCAACAATTCCATTTGTAGGTACACACATCAAAATGCATATATGTTCCCTAAAATACATACCCTAAAACGTTTATAGCAATACTCTTCAAAGTGATCCCAAACAGGTAGAACTCCAAATGTGGATAAAGAGGAGAACAGATTAAGACATTGTGAGATGCTCACGGCATGTACTACTATATCATAGTGAAAGTGAATAAGAAGGTACAGATTATACAGCTCACAAAATGTTGACCAAAATACATCAGATATAACTAACAGTTTCTCTTTGATCTTATATAATGTAACATTCAAAAACAATCCCTATTTATGGTATAAAAGTCAGGAAAGCAGTTATCTTTGGGCAGCAGCAAACGGAAGGGATCTGAGAAGGCACGTAGCGTTCTGCTGTTATTCTTTCTCCTGATTTGTGTGCAGGTTAACATATCTCCTTAAATTTGTGGAAATACAGCAAACAGCCCACATATGATTTGTTGCAATTCTCTTTGCATTTATCCTTTAATTAGGATTTGAAAAAGAAGATGAGAATTCAACACTGGAAAGGAAACAGATCTGCTTCTGTTACAGTTTTTAGATTTCATTTCAAATAATAAGATTTTTTTAATCATTTCAAAACACAAGAACTTTTAAAGACATTAATCACCAAAAGAGAAATTTTACCTAAGCTTATTCATAAGATGCATTAAATGTAGATTTATGCAACATCCTTTTTTGGTAACAACCAATGAATTTTGTAAATCCAACCTATGAAAATTACCTTGATGATTTTCTGACTCTGTACAAATATATGGAATATTCTGCCTAACTTTATTCCAAGGCACAAGTCTGTAAATGACCAGAGATCTTCGTGAATTAAAAACTATGTAAATTAGAGATAGTATATAATCAAGTATTTTTTAAAAAATATTTTATTTATTTATTTGAGAGAAAGAGAGAGAGAGAGAAGGTGTGAGGGGAGGAGCAGAGGGAGAGAATCTCAAGGAGACTCGCACTGAGTGTGGCGCCCAACCAGCGTCTCAATCCCATGACCCTGAGATCATGACCTCAGCCAAAGTCAAAAGTCGGGTGCTTAACTGACTGAGCCACCCAGGCGCCCCGTACATTATCTCGTATTAACCTAGAACTTTATTCTCTGGCATAAACTCAGTAACTCAAAAACATACCCAAATACGTAACTCAAAAATACCCCAGGACATGCTCCAAAACATAACCAAATAACTTACTAAATTTTGTATACTGGCTAAATAGTATTTTAGCATATTAGTAGTACTTCCGCGTAATTTTTAAAAAGGATTTTATTTATTTGACAGAGAGAAAGACAGCGAGAGAAGGAACACAAAGCAGAGGGAGTGGGAGAGGAAGCAGCAGACTGCCCGCTGAGCAGAGAGCCTAAGGGCTCCATCACCAGGAACCTGGGGTCAGGACCTGAGCCCAAGACAGACATTTAACAACTGAGCTACCCAGGCGCCCCCTGCTGGGTAATTTTAAAGGTAAGTCTATACGTAAAAAGAGGGGTTTTTATAGAAATAGATGTTAAGTTAAATAGTCCATTCCTTCTCTTCAATTATTTTGCAATGCATATTTTAGGGGAAATATAAACCTAATATAAAGTTACTTGTCAAATTTGTCAAGATTTTGATAATCTAATGCTTCTTTCTTAAATAGAACTCTTCACTTGTTAGGAACGTTGCAGTTTTGAGTTTACTATTGCAATTAAAAAAAAAAAAAGATTCTTACAATCATGTAGTATGATGTTTTGAAGGGAAATCAAATACAAGTAAAATGACCAAATATAAAGCCACTGTAAAGGTAGACTTAATCATGTAAAGTCTTTTACATGTACTTGCTTAGCTTTACTTTTCTTTGCCATAAAATGTGCAAGTGGGAGTTAAAGATTTTGTTTACTTATTTATTTACTTGAGAGAGTGACAGAAAGTGAACAGGAGGGAGAGGGAGAGAGAAACTAAAGCAGACTCTGTGCTGAGCTTGGAGCATGACATGGGGCTCGATTCCACTGCCTTGAGATCATGACCTGAGTTCCCCAGGTACTCTCTTACTAGTATTAACATCAGGAGCCTGCCTCCTACATCAAGCTCTGCAACCATCCCTCTTTGATTTTATCAGCTTGCCAGGACTTCTAGGGGAGCATGGTGTGTGCTCCTGCTGCCCTTAGAAACCAGAGTCCTTTCTCCAATATCCACCTCAGGAGAAGACTCCCTCCTTCTTCCCCCTTGTCTTGACAAACAGTTTGCCAGCTCTTCCCACTAGAACATCCAGAATTAACTTTTCAAAAGATGTAGGGTTTTGATCAAAGATCAGATGAACTGTTCATTTGTCTGCTTTTATTTTCCAGAAAAAAATACAGAAATTCCTTGGTCAAGGGAACATACTTGGTTCTAAAATACATTAGCTCTGATTAAATGTTTGAAATGGCATAAAGGAGTACATATATGGAAAACATACAAACGCTATTTTTTAAATTAACGTATCCTTCAAAATAATTATTTAGGGAGTCTTGCCTCCCAGTATTACTAGTGAGCAAATTCTCAAGCTAGAATAGTGGGAGACCATGAAATGGTTTAGAGTACAAAAGACACATTCAATTCTTTACATTCTGGAAAACTGAGGTCAAACCCTGGGACTGATCTTTCCATCTCTCCAGTTCAGTGTTACTACCCTTTTGTGTGTACACATATGTGCATGTGTTAATCTACATGCTTGTGCACATACAGACACACTTATTCAGAGACAGCAGAGGAAAGAGAAGGAGAAAGTGAATCAATTTTATTTAGATTAGTTAAACCAATTATTGTTAACTGTACTCACAGTTTTATAACAAAGACAAATTAAAGTAGTTTTGAATTTTTTTCATTGAATATACTGATATATTTTCAAGGAGAGATTTGGTAAAATAGGAATCCACTTAAAGATTTGCTTTGGAGAATATTTTTGTGCTATCCTATTCTAAATCAATATTTACTTTCAATTGTTTTTTCTTTTTACCTTTTACTTTCCATTGATTCCAAAGTTTTCATTGGGCTTTTTTTGTTTTTGTTTTATTTCTTTGAGTTTGTTTATTTTGATGGAATTCAGAGTTACCAACATAGAACAACTTATTCCATGTTTAATTTAATGGATCACTTTGTGTGGGATCCTTGAAATTTAAAAAGAACAGAGGAATATGGAAAGTCTTATATGTATTTCCCTTGGTCCCAGATAATTTGCATTCAAGAAAGTTGGAAAATGATCTGATTAACATAATCAAGACTTACATTTGTTTCGCTTTTCCTACTTAGTCCTGTAGGAGCTTTTGCACTATAAGGCTCCAGCGTTTTTTGAAGAAATGGTAAATGCTAGGGCTGGGGTGAGGAATACATAATAATAGTAATAGTAATAGTAACACAAGAAAATGTCATTTAAGATTAGAGTATTTGAAAGTCAAAAATAATAATAAATGCAACTAAAGAAAACACATCACATGAACAAAAACCAGGTGTTTATAATGATACTCTGGAAAGGGTTATTATTATTATTTTTTACAACTGTAAGTTATTTTGGAATTTGTTTTACAACAGTACAGGTAAAGGATCACATGTAATTCTATATTCTCTACATAAATTGTATTTCAGGACAAGCAAATAGTTGATGGAGAAATTTATTCTTTATAAAAGTATTCCCCAAATCACAACATCCATTTATGATAAAAGCCATCAACAAAGTAGGTTTAGAGGTCACACTTGCCCTCAACATTATGAAGACAGTATATGGAAAATCCATAGCTAACATTGTACTGAATGAGAAGAAAACTGACAATTTTCCCTGTAAGGTTAGAAACAAAACAAAGATGTCCATTTTCACCACTGTTATTCAATATAGTATTGGAAGTCCTAGCCACAGAAATCAGACAAGAAAAGAAATAAAAAGTATCCAAATAGTAAGGAAGAAGTAGAATTTTCACTATTTGCAGATGACATGATACTTTACAGAATGCCCTGAAGACTCCACCAAAAAACTGCTAGAACTGATGAATGAATTCAGTGAAGTCTAAGGATACAAAATCAACATACATAAATCTGTTGCATTTCTATAAATCAATAATGAAGCAGCAGAAAAAGAAATTAAGAAAGTAATTCCATTTATAATTGCTCCCCGAAACCATAAGATAACCTAGGAATAAACCTAACTAAAGAGGTGAAAGACTTGTACTCTGAAAACTATAAAACACTGATGAAAGAAACTGGAGATGACACAAAGAAATGGAAAAATATTCAAAGCTTGTGGATTGGAAGAATAAATATTGTTAAAATGGCTGTATTACACAAAGAAATCTATACACTTAATGTAATCCCTCTCAACTGCCAACAGCATTTTTCATAGAACTAGAAAAAACAACCTGAAAATTTGTATGGAACCACAAAGCAATCTTGAAAAAGAAAAGCAAAGTTGGTGGCATCACAATTCCAGACTTCAAGTTATATTACAAAGTTGTGATCATCAAGACAGTATGGTACAAGCACAAAACCAGACACACAGATCAATAGAAGAGTAGAAAACCCAGAAATAAACCCACAATTATATGGCAGATTAATCTTTGACAAAGCAGAAAAGAATACCCACTGAGAAAAAGTCTCTTCAACAAATGGTGCTGGGAAAACTGGACAGCTACAAGAAGAAAAATAAAACTGGACCACTTTCTCACGGCATACACAAAAATAAACTCAAAATGGATTAATGACCTAAATGTGAGACCTGAAACCATAAACATCCTAGGTAGTAAGGTCACTGACATCAACCATAGAAACATTTTTCTAGATTTGTTTCCTGAAGCAAGAGAAACAAAAACAAAACTAAACTATTGGGACTATATCAAAATAAAAATTTTCTGCACAGTGAAGGAAACAATTAACAACAACAAAACAAAAATAAAAGGCAACCTACAAAATGGTGGAAGATATTTGTAAATGACATATCTGATAAAGGGTTAGTATTCAAAATACATAATGAACTTACACAAGTCAATACTCAAATAATAAATAATCCAACTCAAAAATGGGCAGAAGACATGAATACACACTTTCCCAAAGAAGACAACCAGATGGCCAAAAACACATGAAAAGATGTTCAACTCACTTATCATCAGGGAAATACAAATCAAAGATACAATAAGATATCACTTCCCACCTGTCAGAATAGCTAAAATCAGGAACACAAGCCATGTCAGGTATTGGCAAGGATGTGGAGAAAGGGGAACCCTCTTTTTCTTTCTTTCTTTCTTTTTCTTTTTAGAGAGGGAAAGAAAGAGAGAGAGGAGGGAGGGGAAGGGGCAAAGGAAGAGGAGGAGCAACAATCTTAACCAGACTCCATGCCCAGCACAGAGCCTGATGCAGGACTCAATTTCACAATCCTGAGATCATGACCTGAGCTGAAATTAAGAATCTGATGCTTAACCAACTGAGCAACCCAGGGGCCCTGAAAGGGGGACCTCTTACACTGTTGGTGGAAATGCAAGCTGGTGCAGCCACTCTGAAAAACAGTATGGAGTTTCCTCAAAAAGTTAAAAATAGAACCACTCTATAATCCAGTAATTACACTACTGTGTATTTACTCCCAAAATATAAAAACATTAATTCAAAGTAATATGTGCTCCCCTATGTTTATAGCAGCGTTATCAACAATAGCCAAATTATGGAAAAATCCCAAGTGTTTATTGACTGATGAATGGATGAAGATGTGATGTGTATATATATGGAATGAAATGGAATGTTGCTCAGCCATAAGAAAGAATGAAATCTTGCCATTTGCAACAACATGGATGAAGCTGGAGAGTGTAACGGTAAGTGAAGTCAGTCAGTTGATAAATACCATATGATTCCACTCCTATGTGGAATTTAAGAAAAAAACAAATGAGCAAAGGGGGAAAAGAGAGAGAGAGGCAAACCAAGAAACAGACTCTTACCTCTAGAGAACACACTAATGGTCACCAGAGAGGAGGTGGGTGGGGTTGGGTGAACTAGGTGATGGGGATGAAGGAAGGCACAGTCCTGATGAGCATGGGGTAATGCAAGAAAATGCTGAATCACTATACTGTACACCTGACATTGATATTACACAGTACGTTAACTACACTGGAATTAAAATTTTTAAAAATGTAAAAAATAAAAGTATTCCTGTCAATAAATGCCGAAGGTACAATAAAATTAGAAAATAAAGGTAAAGCAAGATTTTACCAACTGGGAAAAAAATTTGGGTCTATTTTGCACCTCCTAAGGAAATTACATATCTGGGTCCTGAACATCAACTAATGCTACAACCAGATGGATGGGACAAAGCTGACAGGGTGCGTTATGACAGAAGGATCAGTGTCACATCTCACGGAGCCATGTGAGCTCAGGACTGAGTGGGGCCAGCAGCTACTATGTCCCTCAGGCTCGGATGCCGTCAACACACTGCCTGACATGGAGCCTGCCTCTAGTCATGTCCTCAGTTCTAACTACAAGATCCCAAAAATTAAATATCTCTATATAAGAACTCGATTAATGACATAGCTCATTACCCAAATACAGAGTGTGGGATTTTCTAAATGATTCAATTTATCAAACAAATCATTGCCACTCCAAAAGAAAAAAAATAGGGCAGGGAGTAGGGAGACACTTATTGAATAAAAGAGATTCAAAGCATGCCCCACATCTGTATAAAATGAAGGCCTTGATGCACATGAGCAGTGATTACTTATAAATTTTACTTCAGCTCTGAAATAGTATGGATTTTGAGAAAATAATAGCTTGAGTGAAGGATCCTTATTTCTTTCAAGTTTCTGCTCAGCAACAACATTCACCTGAATGTCCCCATTTGTGGAGAAGAATTGGGGTGCATTTAGAATGTGAGGTGTAGATTCAGAGCATTTTGGGCTGGAATGGGCCTAAGAACCTGGATTTGGAGAGGGTATTTGCCTTTTGGGAAACTGAACTTAGCTCTGCTGTTGCCCAGACAAGGCTTCAGATAGGACAGGCTTGAGGGGAACCCTCCCACTCTTCACAGAGTGAAAAGGTAGAGTGCCTGGGTCAGATTGTTGTGCCAGAAATATCACTGGAAGAGGCTGAGGTGGTCTCACATATTTGCACTTGATAACTGAGAAGCTTCCCTGGGCAGAAGGAAGAACCCCCAATGTTAATTCAGCCACGGCAGGCTTGGACTCCTGCCCTTCTCACTGTCCCCCTGTTATTAGAGAGAACTCAGCTGCTGAGACGGCACAGGGCCCGATCCCACACCTGCCGATGCAGCAGGCAAAGAAAGCTCACAAATTACCTAATGAACACAAATGTGTGAAAAAAGGGTCAAACAAATTATTGCACTTGCCACATATTTGAAATAGGGTTACCTCGGGTCAGTTATTATAGTTAAAGCAAGATTTCAGCAGCTGGGAAGAAATACCACCATCTTAAAAGTTCAGGTTGATCCAGGCGTGGTATTCATAAAGACAAATAATTCAAGATAAGCTTCCACATATGAAAACATGCCCACGTGACTACTCTCTATATGCTGCCTGAAGAAACGGCGGGAAACAGGGACTGACCAGACCTGGAGATGGATAAAGTGAGTTAAGACAAAGCCAAGACCAAAGGAGATGAAGAGTTGTGTTCATACTGTGAGAAAGGTAAATGGGTTATTTATCCAGTTCCAAGTCCTGGTTTTTCCCTCTGTGTACATAACAATAATAGATGCGAATGTCATAGAATATCACTAATACTATAATTAATTGGTCACATTATGAACAAATGAAGCCAACTTTGAGGTAATTATAAATTAAAGGAGAGTGTGAAGGTAAGGAAGAAATATAATTTATCTTATTTAATTCCTAAATCAGAAAAATCCCATTATTGTGGCTAGAGCTAAAAATCATCATGAAATAGATTCTGGCATCTACATTGGCTGACTCCACAATGTCAGTCGGTATAAGCAGGATGTAAAGACAGCCAATCACTTCCTTAAGCCTGGGTTTGAAAGTGGCAACAAGTAAGAGCTGAGATGGAGAGCAGGACTGTAGAAAGAAATGACAGTCTGGGGGGCTTACATGATTCCTCAAAATACTGTTTCCTTCCTGAGTTAGAACTAAAGGATACTTATATGTAATGTGTGTACAAAATATACAGGTACGAAATATGTGTCTCTGAAAAGAAAGAAACTGTTCAACACACTGTAGCTATCTGGTTATGAGCAAAGGGGTTTGAAATGTTTATTAAGCAAATATAAAAGTGGTTGAAAAAAATAAACATATTCCTGAAAATTTTAGTTATTTTAATCTTGAAATAAGTATAATTATTTACATTTTTCTGGAACAGAAATTTAATACCCTTACTGAAGATGAAGAACACTGAAAGGTGGGTCTTGAAAATTTTTTGGAAATGAAGAATACTTGTTCATTAAATCATAATGGAATTGGATACATATTAATGACATTCACAATAACCTTGGCATCAAACAAATGATAGAATAGTTTTATTTTTTATTTTACTTTTTTAAGATTTTATTTATTTATTTATTTGTCAGACAGAGAGAGGGAGCACAAGCAGGGGGAGTGGCAGGCAGAGGCAGAGGGAGAAGCAGGCTCTCGGCAGAGCAAGGAGCCCAATGTGGTACTGACCCCAGGACCCTGGGATCATAACCTGAGCCGAAGGCAGCAGCTTAACCAACTGAGCTACTCAGGTGTCCCAGAATAGTTTTAAATAGTAAGCAATCCTCAAGTATAAAGAATCATATTTATAAACTCAACAAACACTATTAAGCTGATATGTTTAAAAAAAAAAATCCTGAACCTGAGCAGTTAAATGCAGAAACTCAGTGGTTGAAGTTGTGCATCTACTTTTACATCCATGTTGCATAGATGAGGCTTCCAACTGAGTGAGTGTTGCCCTTGGATGCAGGAGGAAGTTTGCTTGGCTGAAGGAGACGCTCTATGCTTTTCTAGCCAGAACTGGGAGGATGGCCTAGGTTCTCCCTGACATCTAGAGTTACTGTAATCATTTCCATAATCCTGAGATCTGCACATAAAATCCTGAGATCTCCTACTTTGGAAACAGGAAGAGGTAAAGTGACCAGAAAATGTGGCCAACACTAGTTGGTGTTGGCCACATTATCTTTATTCTATAAAGATAATGACACGAAAAGAATTAGAAATGGAGAGGTCACAGTAGCCACTCACGTAGCTCAGAACGCTAACTGAATATTCTGAAAAGCACTGTATTCCAAATATGCAATCCAGCCCAAACCTAAAATACTGATTAATGACAATACTAATTCATAAAAGCTTTAGAAATAATAATATAACCAATCAAAACATGTGACATGTTGTACAAGATAATAGCCATTTTTTATGAGTAGCCAGATCACCCCTGTATGTAAAATGAGTGCATCCAAGCAGAACCATCCAGGTAATCATTCCTGTTAACACTCAGGCTTCTTATTTAAACTTTTCTCCTTGGATGTACTCACTTTATATACAGGTTGACAGTTGGAAATGGAGCTGCTATGGTACTTGGTATGCTGTGATACCACCAAGGAAACCAAACTTTCACTTAGAATAAGGGACTAGAATTGGGATCAAGTGATAGGACGTGGGAGCTGCTCAGGAGAAGAGACTTAGAGTTGCTCCCAGGAAGTACCTAGACTCTGTGTGCACCTGACGGTGGCTGGAAAGACACAGAGACTCCACTTCTGGAGCTGGGTGTGAACCGTCCATGCCACTGGTTGGTAGCAGGACTTATGGTGACCTCACTGCTTTCAGAGGAGCTTGTCTGGACTGAGGAGGTGGAAAACAATAGCAACAATTCAGAAACCCCCTATAGAGAAAGCAAAGTCCCAAGGGAGGAAGGAAACAAAAGCAAACACACAAAAATGGAGTGGACAGAGCCAAATCCTAAACCACGATATGACACCTAGTTCAATGAAAGACATTCCACAAAAGAAGCCGGAAATATTAACTCTTAACAGTTAACATTAATAGTTAACTCTGATAAAATCAAATTTTTAAGACAGACCTAGAAGAATTTATAATATTTATTGGTTTATCAGAATCATTGGAAGTTGCTAAAATTATCAGTTATCAATTTTTTAAAAAAGCAAATAATTAAAGAACATAGAGGTGAGATAAAAGCAGACCCCTACCTATTGCAGTTGAATGCTTGGACACCTGCTCAGAGGAAACCCACACACTGACGGTGCTGTACACATCCACACCCAGGTCACCGATCATAGGAAGAGTAATTTAGGAGTTGTCCAGAGGGACACATGCAGAACACAGCTCATGTGATGTCCTTCCCACAACTTCTGTTGAGTTTGGTCCATCTTATTTTGGTTTTCATTCCCCTTCATGTTGAAGATACTGATTCCTCTCTTTTATTTCTTTTGTAAGTTCTTATCCAGGCAACAGTTTGTCTTTTAACTTTACTAATGATCTATTTTTGTCAAAGATTTTTCTATAGTTAAATACTTGATATTTTGTGTTGTTTTCTGAGTTTATTTTCTTATCTAGGGACATCTATACTATATTATAAAAATAGCCACCTAATTTTTCTTCTAATATTTTATTTTTAAGATTCAAGTCTTTAATGTATGCCTATGTTCTAGGTTGTGATGTAATAGAGCCCTTTGACAACACCATGTTTTAAAAAATTTCTTTCTAAGCTTAATTTTTCAAATATTCAGTTTCCCTATTTGCTGACATCTATTTGAGAGTTACCTACTAAATCTTAATGCTCTATTTTTTAAAAAGTTTCATAAGTGCTGCATCATTTTTATTGTAGCAAATGACTTAAAGTATTTTAATATTAATTTAACACACAAACAGCTATAATTCTTTGAAATAACATATTGATGTAAAAAGAACATATAATATATGAGAGAACACAGAATTGGCAGTATTTTATAACCATCCTCTGGTCTGGACGTGTGTCCCAGCATCATCCTGCTCCCTGAGCAAATACGACAGCCATGACCGACCCCAATCAGTATCTTCTGAAACAACGGAAATGTGATTATATCATCTCCTTTCTGTGGAAAGTTCATGGATACTTGATATTTTATCATGATTTGTATGTGTATAAAAAGATCTTTATAATCTTATCTCAGTCTGTATTTCTCCCATCCCCTTAACTCTTAGAAATTTCCCAACAGGGAGACATAGTCTGTCTGTTAAGACACAGCCATGCAAGGCCATGTATCACATTTAGTGGAAGAAGCAGTGTTTTATTCATCTTTGCACTAGCTACCATCTGAGGAGTGTATGACTTGTCAGGCACTTAGTAATTGTGTGTTGAATTAATTAATGAATTATTCATTCACTCTTAGATGACACTTACTGCTCTTGAAACAAATGAAAGCAATTCTAAGTTTTTACCAACCCAATCATGTTATAAATAAGCATTATCGTATTATGATAGCTATGCCATAACCTGCTTCGACTAAATCATTCTATTATAGGTTTCTCACTTACTGAAGTAAGTGTGCTAGACATTTCAACTGTGCTATATGAGGACATCCAATATTTATGATAATGTCTTTTCAGGAATTACTTGATTTCAGAATCAATCTAGTTGTACTTTCTTAGCAAACACTCTAAATCTGTACTGTTCTTTGATGTAATTTTTTTGTTAAATTCAATTTCCTTAAAAACTATGAAGATTTTCTCTTATTTTCCATAGAATGTGACTGTTTCAACCAGTTGTCAAACATTAGTAAATGTTCATAGCCTCCTTCATGACCCTGGTATTTTGTGAGGTCTCTAAGTTGTAGCCCTTCCTTTATGCATGATGTAGAAGACTGCTTTTTTTTTTTTTTCAACTTTCCTTGGTCAGTCTGAAATGCGTATTCTCAACTTAACCTTTTCAAAGAAACCACTTTCGCATAAGTAATTTCCGTGCCTGTTCCCCTGTTTCCCTCCACTATTCTTACCTTTACCACTTCCTTCTTTTAATCACCATGAGTTCAGTGTGCTGTTTCTTCTAGCTTTTTTCTTTGGAAACTGACCATTGATTTTATAACTTATTTTTCTTATATATGCATTGAAATTTCCCTCATTTGCCTGATCTGCACAAAATAACTTTTGATATATTGAGCTTTCATTATTATGCACTAAAAATTCTTTCTAATTTTCCCTCAATCTTTTTCAGCCCATGAGTTTTATAGATGTATGTTTTTATAAAATTGTGACATCTTTTAGAAATTTTATTGTTGATTTCTGCTTTAATACACATTGTTCGGAAATGCTCCTCTGTAAGATTTTTCTCTTCTGATATTTAGAGGCAGGTGGCCAAGTAGAAGGCCTCTTTAGGAAATGCGTTCTGAGCACCTGGGAGCATGGATCTTGTGCTCCTGGAATGCTGCAGTTTGTACCCATGGATCGATCATGTTCCATACATTTTCTGCCTCCTACATGCATTTTCTACCTTTCCCTTTAATCTCCGATGCAGGGATGTTAAAGTATTTTTCTCCCTTTAGTGCTTTCAGTTTTTGCCTCATATACATGGAAGCTCTGGCATTATTATGTTTCACTGTGAAATTAACCATTTTATTACCACAAATGTCTCCTGTACTGCTGGCAGTTGTGTTTTTCTGGAGTTCTATTTTTTCTGATATTAATACTACCATACAATCTTTCTTAATTGTATATTTCACAAAATCTATCCTTTTCCATCCTAGTACTTTCAACCTATTGATAATTATATTTAACATGTATCTTATTCCAGAACTTCCATGGCATGTGTGTTTGGCCACCTGACACTAGACCAAGGCCTCCAAGTCTCTGTGGACATGATTGTCATGTTCTCTATTCTTCAAATTGCAACTTCCTATGTCTCTGTCTTCAAGTCCACTCCCCCACCTTCTCCTACCATCCCCAATTTGTTGCTCAGATGACCAGCTAATTATTTATGTCAGATATTGTATTTTTAAATGGTTAAAATTCTATTTGATACTCTTTTATGGTTCTTGTGTAACTTATTAAAAATGATTTATGTTAGAGTCGAGCATAAATGTATTACAGCAGCTATATTAACATCCTACCTACTGAATCCAGTACCAAAGGCATGGTGGGATCCTTTTCTCTTGACCTATTTTTTCTTGTATAAAGGTCACATTTTCTTATTGTTTTTTTATAGTCTAAGCATTTATGACTATATACTGGATATCACAAATGACACATTGTAAAATTAAGAATGTAAGGCAGAAACAAATTTCTCACCTTGATACATTGTTTTAGGATTTATGATGACCCAACTGTTTAAGATTATATGAGTTATGCTTATATATTACCAATGTGATAGAAGCTATCAGTTGAACAACATTTCAAATCTTTATAACTTTTTCTTATGAGTACTGCTAATCACATTGCCTATGTCCATGTTAATTATATACCTATTATATACATATATAAAATCTTCAATTACAATTCAAAATTATATAAACTGAGCACTTACAGTTTGTTCTTGTTTTTTCCTCACAATTTCCTCACCCAGATTTCATGCTGGACGTTTACACTGGTACAATCTAATGGGAGAGGGCACAGTCCAGCAAGGCTATCCATTGCAAGGCAGAGAAGGTGAAAGTGGATCTGTAAGGACATACAGAAAGTATTCAGTGTACTATTTTAATAAAATAACTGAGTTACACAAGAAGCAATTAATTCACTAGGTCAAATTATGCTGTATGTAGAATCAGACCTACCTGTGCATAAGCTCTGTAGTGTTGCCTCATTAGTAAATTTATGATAAATAATGTATACCTGCTCATTATTTTATCCCAATGTAAGGAATATTAACAATTTTCTTTAATGAGAATGATTTTTTAGACCATTGATTTAAGTATACAAGAAAATGGAGAGTGAGGGCAAGATGGTGGAGGAGCAGAAGACTGAAATGACATCAGATGCCAAGAGTTCAGGTAGATAGGTATCAAACCATTCTGAACACCTCCAAACTGAATAGGATTAGAAGAAAAGAAGAGCGGCAATTCTAGGAACAGAAAATCAACCACTTTCTGAAAGGTAGGACCTGTGGAGAAGTGAATCTGAAGAGATGGAAAGATAGACCACGAGGGGAGGGGCCAGGTCCCAGGAAGCAGTGGACTAGTGGAGCACAAAATCAGGAATTTTAGAAGTCTGCTCCACTGAGGGACATTGCTCCAGAGGCTAAGTTGGGGTGGAGCCCTCATGGGGACAGTGTGGTCTCAGGTCCGTGGGGACACAGAAAGATTGGGGGTGTCTGAGTGTGGGAGAGCAGCCAGGTCTCAGAGCAGGGAAGCCGACTACAGAGACAGAGTTCAAAAGTGAGCTTTCAGATCAGGGTTACTTTCAACCATGATCCAAAACACAGTTGGACCCCACAAGTGGCAGATCCAGGGAGATCCACATTCCTGCTCCAGGAAGCAGGAATCTGCTGGGTTTGGAGACTCCAGGCGGGGCTGTGTGTCAGAGATAGTAATGCTCAGTCACAGGCTGGGTGAGCTCAGAGTGCAGCTGAAGACCAAGGAGGCAGGAGTGAGTGCACACTGAGGAGTGGGGCCCCAAGCTTCCGGCTCCTCCGGACCAGAAACTGGAGGCTGCCACTTCATTCACGTCCTCCAAAGCTCTACAGAAAGCATTCAGGGAACAAAAGCTCAGAGAGGGAACCCAAGCAGATTAGTTAGCCTGGCTCTTGGCAAGGGTGCTGCAGTTCCACCTCAGGCAAAGATATTTGAGAATCACAGCAACAGGCTTCTGAAGAGCAGCAACAACATCCAGCCAAGACCAAGCTCATCGATCAAGGAGAACAGTGGAACTCCAGAGCTAGGGGAAAGCAATGCATATAATTTGTGGCTTTTGCCCCAAGATTCTTTAGTCTTGCAAAGTTAAATTAAATTTTTTTTCTTATTCTTTTTTAACTTTTCTTCTTTCCTTTTTAACATTTTTAACTAGTTTATCTTAACAATACCTTCCTTAAAAAAATCTTTTTAAACCTTCATTGTTATAGTCATATTTTATCCTTTCATTGTATTTAACCTTATTTTTTGTATACATATAGGGTTTTTTTTCTAAAATTTGGGATACAATTTCTTCTAATTGATCAAAATCTACCCTAAACTAGCAAATGTTTTTGTTATAGTCTCCAGCCTGAGCATATTCCCTCCTCTTTTTTTTTTTTAATTTCTTTTTCCAACCTACATATCTTATCAATTCGTTTTTTAGATATTTTAAAAATTTTCATCTTTATAATCATATTCCATTCCTTCATTGCGTTTACTCTTATTTGTGTGTGTGTGTGTGTGTGTGTGTGTATTTTTTTTCTTTCTTTAAAATTTTGGGAGATAGATTCTTCTAAGAGACTAAAATACACAAAAAATCAAGTGGGTGGCACTGTTCTATTAACCAGTCTAATATATATTTTTTATTTTTAATTTTTATTCTTTTTTCCCCTTTTTTTTCTCCCCCCAGTTTTGGATCTCTTCTGATTTGGTTAGCAAACATTTTTCTGGGGTCTTTGCCACCTTTTTAGTATTTTATTCTCTCTTTCACATATTCTTATCTGGATAAAATGACAAGGTGGAAAAATTCACCACACACACACAAAAAAAGAACAAGAGGCAGTACTGAAGGCCAGGAACCCTGTCAATACAGACATTGGTAATATGTCAGAACTAGAGTTTAAAACGGTGATTCTCAAGGTGCTAGCTGGGCTGAAAAAAGGGGATGAAAGATATTAGAGAATCCCTTTCTGGAGAAATAAAATTCCTTTCTGGAGAAGTAAAAGAAATAAAATCTAACCAAGTTGAAATTTTATAAAAGCTACTAATGAGGTGCAATTAAAAATGGAGGCTCTTACTGCTAGGATAAATGAGGCAGAAGAGAGAATAAGTGATATAGATCAAATGATGGGGAATAAAGAAGCTGAGCAAAAGAGAGACAAACAACTACTGTACTTTGAAGGGAGAAATTGAAAGATAAGTGATACTGTAAGACCAAAAAATACTAGATTAATTGGGATCCCAGATGAAGAAGAAAGAGAGAGGGGGCAGAAGGTATATTGGAGTGAATTATAGTGGAGAATTTCCCTAATGTGGCAAAAGGAACATGCATCAAAATCCAGGAGGCACCGCAAAATCAATAAAAATAGGTGCACACCTGTTATCTAATAGTAAAAATTACAAGTCTTAGTGACAAAGAGAAAATTCTGAAAGCAGCTTGGAACAAGAAGTCTGTAACATGCAATGGTAGAAATATTAGATTGGCAGCAGACTTATCCACAGAGACCTGGCAGGCCAGAAAGAACTGGCATGATATATTCAGAGCACTAAATGAGAAAAATAAGCAGACAAGGATACTATATCCAGCTAGGCTATCATTGAAAATAGTATGAGAGATAAAAAGCTTCCAGGAAAACAAAAACTAAAAGAATTTGTGAACACCAAACCAGCTCTACAGGAAATATTGAAAGGGGTCATCTAAGCAAACAGAGAGCCTAAAAGTAGCAGACCAGAAAGGAACAGAGACAATATACAGTAACAGTCACCTTATAGGCAATACAATGGCACTAAATTCATGTCTCTCAATAGTTACCCTGAATGTTAATGGACTAAATGCCCCAATCAAAAGACACAGGGTATCAGAATGGATTAAAAAAAAAAAAAAAACGGGGCTCCTGGGTGGCTCAGTGGGTTAAGCCGCTGCCTTCGGCTCAGGTCATGATCTCAAGGTCCTGGGATAGAGTCCCGCATCGGGCTCTCTGCTCAGCAGGGAGCCTGCTTCCTTCTCTCTCTCTCTGCCTGCCTCTCAGTGTACTTGTAATTTCTCTCTGTCAAATAAATAAATAAAATCTTAAAAAAAAAAAAACCACTGATATGCTATCTACAAGAAACTCATTTTAGACCCAAAGACACCTCCATATTTAAAGTGAAGGGGTGAAAAACAATTTCCCATGCTAATGGGCATCAAAAGAAAGCTGGAGTGGTAATACTTATATAAGATCAATTAGATTTTAAGCCAAAGAGTATAATAAGAGATGAGGAAAGACACTATATCATACTCAAAGGGTCTGTCCAACAAGAAGATCTAACAATTTTAAATATTTATGCCCTGAACACAGGAGCAGCCAACTTTATAAGCCAATTAATAACAAAATTAAAGAAACACAGCAAAAATAATACGATAATAGTGGGGGACATTAACACCCGTCTCACTGAAATGGACAGGTTATCCAAGCAAAATATCAACAAGGAAATAAAGGCCTTAAATGACACCGAGTACCAGATCGACATCACAGATATATTCAGAACATTCCATTCCAAAGCAGCAGAATACACATTCTTCTCTAGTGCACGTGGAACATTCTCTAGAATAGATCACATCCTGGGTCACAAATCAGGTCTCAACTGGTACCAAAAGATTGGGATCATTCCCTGCATATTTTTAGACCACAATGCTCTGAAGTTAGAACTCAATCATAAGAGGAAATTTAGAAAGAACTCAAATACATGGAGGCTAAAGAGTATCCTACTAAAGAATGAATGGGCCAACCAGGAAATTAAAGAAGAATTGAAAAAATTCATGGAAACAAGTGAAAATGAAAACACAACTGTTCAAAAATCTGTGGGACACGGAAAAAGCAGTCCTGAGGATAAGTATATAGTGATATGAGCCTTTCTCAAGAAACAAGAAAGGTCTCAAGTACACAACCTAACCCTACACCTAAAGGAGCTGGAGAAAGAACAGCAAAGAAAGCCTAAACCCAGCAGGAGAAGAGAAATAATAAAGATCAAAGCAGAAATCAATGAAATAGAAACAAAACAAAACAAAAAAACAAAACACACACACAAAAAAACACAATAGAACAAATCAATGAAACTAGGAGCTGTTTCTTTGAAAGATTTAATAAAATTGATAGCCCCCCCAACCAGACTTATGAAAAAGAAAAGAGAAAGGACCCAAATCAATAAAATCATGAATGAAAGAGGAGAGATCACAACCAACACCAAAGAAATACAAACAATTTTAAGAACATATTATGAGCAACTCTATGCCAACAAATTTGACAATCTGGAAGAAATGGATGCATTCCTAGAAACATATAAACTACCGCTACCAAACCAGGAAGAAATAGGAAACATGAACAGTCCCATAACCAGTAAGGAGATTGAAACAGTCATCAAAAATCTCCAAACAAACAAAAGCCCAGGGCTAGACGGCTTACCAGGGAAGTTTTACCAAACATTTAAAGAAGAATTAATTCCCATTTTCCTGAAACTTTTCAAAAAAATAGAAATGGAAGGAAAACTTCCAGACTTATTTTATGAGGCCAGCATCACCTTGACCCCAAAACCAGACAAGGATCCCATCTAAAAAAAGAATTACAGACCAATATCCTTGATGAACACAGATGTGAAAATTCTCACCAAAATACTGGCGAATACAATCTAACAGTACATTAAAAGGATTATTCACTACGACCAAGTGGGATTTATTCCTAGTCTGTAAGATTTGTTCAAAATCTGAAAATCAATCAATGTGACACAATATATTAATAAAAGAAAGAATAAGAATCATATGATACTCTCAATAGTTGCTGAAAAAGGATTTGACTTAGTGCAGTAACCCTTCCTGATTAAAACTCTTCAAAGTGTAGCAATAGAGGGCACATACCTCAATATTATCAAAGTCATCTATGAAAATCCCACAGTGAATATCATTCTTAATGGGGAAAACCTGAGAGCTTTTCCCCTTAGGTCAGGAACATGGCAGGGATGTCCACTATCACCAGTGTTATTCAACATAGTACTAGAAGTCTTAGCCTCAGCAATCATAAAGTAAAAAGAAATAAAAGGTATCTGAATTATCAAAAAAGAAGTCAAACTCTCACTCTTTGCAGATGATATGATACTATATGTGGAAAACTCAAGAGACTCCACCCCAAAACTGCTAGAACTCATATAAGAATTCAGCAGTCACTGGATATAAAACCAATGCACAGAAATCAGTTGTGTTTCTATACACCAACATCAAGGCAGAAGAAAGGGAAATTAAGGAGCCAATCCCATTTAAAATTATACTCAAAATAATAATATACCTAGGAATAAAACTAACCAAAGAGGCAAAGAATATGTATTCAGAAAACTATAAAGTACTCATGAAAGAAATGGATGAAGACACAAAGAAATGGAAAAACATTCCATGCTCACGGGTTGAAAGAACAAATATTGTTAAAATGTCCATAGTACCTAAAGCAATCTACACATTTTATGCAATCCCAATCAAAATACCATCCATCTCTTTCAAAGAAATGGAATAAATAATCCTAAAATTTATATGGAACCAGAAAAGACCCTGAAAAGACATCAGAATGTTGAAATAGAAAGCCAAAGTTGGTGGCATCACAGTTCTAGACTTCAAGCTCTATTACAAAGCTGTCATCATTAAAACAGTATGGTACTGGCACAAAAACAGATACATAGATCAATGGAACAGAATAAGCATCCCAGAAATATACCCTCAACTCTATGGTCAACTGATCTTAGACAAAGCAGGAAGGAATGTCCAATGGAAAAAAGACAGTCTCTTCAACAAATGGTATGGGGCAAATTGGACAGGTACATGCAGAAGAATGAAACTGGACCATTTCCTTACACCACACATGAAAATAGACTCAAAATGGATGAAAGACCTCAATGTGAGAAAGGAATCCATCAAAGTCCTAGAGGAGAACACAGGCAGCAAACTCTTCAACCTCAACTGCAGCAACTTCTTCCTAGAAACATCACTAAAGGTAAAGGAAGCAAGGGAAATAATGAACTATTGGGACTTCATCAAGATCAAAAGCTTTTGCACAGCAAAGAAAACAGTCAACAAAACCAAAAGACAACTGACAGAATGGGAGAAGATATTTGCAAATGACATATCAGATAAAAGGCAAGTATCCAAAAATCAATAAAGAACTTATCAAACTCAACACCCAAAGAACATATAATCCAATCAAGAAATGGGCAGAGGACATGAATAAACATTTCTGAAAAGAAGACATCCAGATGGCCAACAGACACATGAAAAAGTGCTCCACATCACTTGGCATTGGGGAAATACAAACCAAAACCACAATGAGATACCACTTCACACCAGTCAGAATGGGCAAAATTAACAAGTCAGGAAACTATAGATGTTGTTGAGGATGCAGAGAAAGGGGAATCCTCCTACACTGTTGGTGGGAATGCAAGCTGGTGCAGCCACCTGGGAAACAGTATGGAGGTTCCTCAAAAAGTTGAAAATAGAGCTACCCTATGACCCAGCAATTGCACTATGCACTATACCCACTAACTGGAGATCTTCTGAATTCATATTTCCACTTCGCTTTGTGAGATAAGAATGTCAAAAGAAAAATATTTACTACTATGAGCAGTAACTTAAAGGAAAATGTATTGATCTGAAGGGGCACATGCACCCGAATGTTTGTAGCAGCAATGTCCATAATAGCCAAACTATGGAAAGAACATAGATGTCCAACAACAGATGAGTGGATAAAGAATATGTGAGATATATATATATATATGTGAGATATATATATATATATATATATACATATATATATATATATATATAATGGAATACTATGCAGTCATCAAAAGAAATGAAATCTTGCCATTTGCAATGACGTGGATGGAACTAGAGGGTTCCATCTGAGTGAAATAAGTCAATCAGAGAAAGGCAATTATTATATGATCTCCCTGATGTGAGGAACTTGAGAGGTAGGGTAGGGTTTGGGGATTAGGGGAGGAAGAAGAAAACAAGATGTGATGGGGAAGGAGTCAAACAGTAAGTGACCCTTAATCTTACCAAAAAAACTGAGGGTTGTTGGGGGATGAGGGGTGTGGAGAGGGTGGTTAGGTTATGGACATTGGGGCGGGTATGTGATATGGTGAGTGCTGTGAAGCGTGTAAGCTTAACGATTCACAAACCTGTACCCCTGGGGCAAATAATACATTATATGTTAATAAAAATAATTAATGGAAAAAAAAAGGATACAAGAAAATGAAGATTTTTTCTTTTAGTTTACTATAAATCAGTTCTAAATTCAAATCCTATTATACAAGTCTTGCAGAAACATTACAGCATCTGAGTAATTTCTTTTGCCAACAGAGTTCACAGATAACTTTAATACTATGCAAATTTGGCATTCTAGATTTAACATCCTGATGACAGAGTCACTGATGCTCACCCTCCCTGTTAATAACTTGCTACCTTCCAATATCCTGATGCTATCACACAGGCCTCACATACATTGGTTGGGTTTAGAACAAGTAAAAGATAAATAAATTCTATAAATTAATGGGATTTTTCTTGGACAAAAACTATTCAAGGGCTATTTTTTAAATGCATTAGATTTATAATTTGTTAAAGAGTTGAATAAATATCAGTTGGCTCTATGGTTCACACAAGTATTGTCATGTCTCATGATCTGCATATAATTCATCAGCCAATGATCAGGTCAGAAGAAAGAGGTATAGTGGGGAATGTATGTGTATACATTCTTCATACTTTATGTATGTATATAGACTTCAATTATAAAATTGCAATACACACAACTGCTTTGTGATGGAATTTCTTGCTAATGTGGTATGATTTGATGTCTTCACATGAACACCTGAAATATAGTTTCTCTTGCAAAAACATTGGCCTATATTTTTGCCTGGAAGCTACCCATAAGCCTGACTGGTGGACTTCCCATCTTGCTTCATGCATTTATGTTGCCTTTCTGGCCACAAGAGTCACTGGAGTTTTCAAGTAACCACTTACAAATACCAACCAATTTAAATGATTACCATATCAACTGAAAGGTTGTAGAGACTTTTAGAAAATCTATATGCTTCTTAGCTTGACTACTATAAATAATCTGGGCAGAAATCAGATTCTGTCAAAAGGATTCAGGCAAATTAAACTCTTAAGAGAATTATTACATACATGAAATTTTAGTTTATTCATTCACAATGGAGATTACAAAATTCCAAACATCATTCTACTGGGTAACTCTAATTGAAAAATGATTTAGGAATATAGAGTTTGTGTGGGGAAAATGAAAAAAAAAAAAGAAGATATATTGTCAATCATGAGCCAGATAATTTGTCTGTACAAGAGAAACACATGAAAATATACATACAATGGAATAATAGTCAGAAGTTAAAGGGAATAAATGATTAATATAGACAACAATGTAGATGAATTTCAAATATTATGCTGAATGAAAGAAGTCAGGGGAAAAGTCCATAGTTTGTGTCTGCATTGATATAAAATTCTAGAAAATGCAAACCTACCTCTAACAAGAGAAAGCTGATATAATTGCCTGGATGGCCAGGGTTTCCAGGAGCGTGAGGAGGCCTGTAGGAAACAGTAGCACTTTCATTACTTTTACTGTCAGCATGGTTTCATGGGTGTATACATCTTTCAGAACTTAATAAATTGTGTACTCTAACTATGGTAGTTTTGTGTGTTAAGTACACCTCAATAATTCAATCATTCACCAAAGTTACACAACTGATACCCAAAGTGGATTCAGCCTTGGATGTTATTTCATAGATGAACAACTATTATCCCCTGCCCCAATCATTCTTGACCTGGGTGATTTTTTTTATATCCTTCCAAGTAGCTTACGCCAGGTTTTGCTATTACTACTTACACTATTTTCCTTTAAGTTACTGCTCATAGTAGTAAATATTTTTCTTTTGACATTCTTATCTCACAAAGCGAAGTGGAAATATGAATTCAGTAGATCTCCCTTTTGTTTCAGTCTTTGACTTTTGGACATGTCCTCCTCACTGGTCATTTCAGGCCCCTCCAATTAGGGCACAAGAGCCCCAGCGCTGGCTTCTGTGAACGGATGCAGATTTACTGGATAAACTGCCAGCTGCTTCAGACAGAAAATCCACACATTGAAAAATACCTGCCTTTGTCCTCGGCAAATACCACACTTGACTGGATATCTCCTTTAGAGATAAAAGGAGAAAAGTGGTCCAGAAAGCTTGACACCAAAGGAATATAGGCATACATAATGCATATTACCCTACAAGTAATTACCTTCTTGGAAAGGTTGCTTTTTTTGATGCCTGCTTATTACTCTCTTATTTCACACGTTATCTGACCAACACATATTTATTGCTCCACCAAAACTGAGCAATCAACTTTGACAGCTTAAACATTTTTTTCTTCTATTATGTGCCAGAAATTCGGCAAAATATGCATTATTTTCCCCCCATGGCAATAACCTCTATAAACTCAAAAGAGCAATCTGCCATTTTAATGACAACTGAGACATCCCCTGCACAAACATCTGACATGGAATTGTGAACTCCCAACAGAAAACCAAAGATGTGGATTACAGAAATGTCCGTGACAGAATAATTAATTTAAGATCCGATAATGGGTATAAGCTTTAGAATCATTTTAATTTATCTGAAATAGTCACATGAACATATTGTTTGCTATCCTTCATCCAAAAAGAACAGGACAGCAGAATTTTGTAAAAATATCTTCAGCAAAATATGACTCTGGGATTGCTAGTGGTAGGAAGTGCTTTGCACAAAAACCGCTTAGCGGTTTTTCCACGCTAAGAATTTGTGTTCCACGCTAATTGTGTGTTCCACGCGAGAGATGAGAGAACACTTCATTCATGATCATCATCTTCTGAAAGAGCGTATCATAGCAGAAAAAGAGAAGATGGGCAGAAACTGGTCTTAAATTCTGTGTGACCACCAACACAGAGCTGATAGGCAAGTAGCTTAACTACCCTCAATTTTGGTTTCCTTCCGCAGGGAAAAGGGGACTAAAAACACCCATGTTCCCTTCTTCACAGTATCGTTAGCATCAGACTCAGGGAAACTGTGGAAATACTTCGAGGTGTTGTGTGGCATCATTCTTTATCCTCTGACAACCTGTGAATGAATATATATATATATGCACATATATATATATGTGCATATATATATATAAAACTCATCTCTCTGTGAGGTAGCAATACTTCTTCATCTAAATCAAAAGAATATATGTCTATAAAAACTATTTGACTAGAGCGTATCATGCTTAGCGAAATAAGTCAAGCAGAGAAAGACAACTATCATATGATCTCCCTGATATGAGGAAGTGGCGATGCAACATGGGGGCTTAAGTGGGTAGGAGAAGAATAAATGAAACAAGATGGGATTGGGAGGGAGACAAACCATAAGTGACTCTTAATCTCACAAAACAAACTGAGGGTTGCTGGGTGGGGAGGGGGTTTGGGAGAAGGGGGTGGGATTATAGACATTGGGGAGGGTATGTGCTTTGGTGAGTGCTGTGAAGTGTGTAAACCTGGTGATTCACAGACCTGTACCCCTGGGGATAAAAATATATGTTTATAAAAAATAAAAAATTAAAAAAAAAACAACTATTTGCCTATTACCTTTTGAGTATCTAATAGACCAGTGTCTTTCGTCAGCCAACCCGTGATACAATTTTGTTCACGTCCTTTTTTCTAACCATTTGTGATTCATGGAAAAATGTGCAGTGACCTCCCAGTGTTCTTTCTGTTAATGAAACTTGCTGCTTCATGTTGTAAATTCTAGAATGACTACATGCAGGGAAGACCCTGGCACTCAGGCGGGACTTCTGGGCAGCGTTGCTGCAGAAAGCAGGGTGCGGGCCCCTGGATTCCGCTGGGCTCCCAGACATGCCTGGCCCAGCTGGAGGCACAGCAATGCCTTGCAGGCTGCAAGACCAAAGACGGTATAGTCCCATCAACACACAGTTCTCCTCATTTTTGCACCTCTCACATATAAGATCAAGTTTTCAGTACACTGTGAAGTGAGATGGGGCACAGAACCGAGTTTTGGCAGCAAGATGCCAACAATGCCCAGCTGGTGAAAGTCAGCATGCTTCCCAGGCACTAATTTGCTGGGTAAAAGGCAACCACCACGTGATGGTTAAACAGTAAATTCTCACATGGGGGCACAGAAATGTGGAGGGTGGCAGAGAGGCAAGTAGCATTTTATAAGCACAAATAAATATACTGAACTGACAAGCATGAATACCAACTTACCTGGTTGACCCTGAAGAAGGGAAAAGGGGTATGTGAAATGTCAAGCAAAGAAATGCAGAAAGTTTTAATAATTTGTTCACATGTAATATTTATAGAAACATGTACTTATGTCAGGTATGGAAAGATAATCAGTGGACATTAGTAAATTAAAGAAATAGGGATCAAATAGAAATTTTCTCCATGATAAAAGAATCCATCAATTATAAATGTTAGTATTACATATTGTGTCATGATATATAATGAAATGTTCACCTATTGTGCCTGACACAATTCAAGAGAAAGGATAGTTTTAGATGAAAAAATTTTAAGAAACGCTCTGGGATGGCAGGTGGGGGGATGAAGCTTCTAAAACTGCTTGTGGGGCATCTGGGGGACTCAGTGAACCCTCTGCCTTTGGCTCAGGTCCTGATCCTGGAGTTCTGGGAGAGAGCCCCAAGTTAGGCTCCCTGCTCAGCAAGGATTCTGCTTCTCCCTCTGCCCCTGCCTGCTGCTCCCTCTGCTCATGCTCTCTCTCAAATGAATGAATAAATAAATAAATAAATAAAATCGTTCAAAAAATAAAACAAAACAAACAGAACAAACAAAACCCTTAATTCACTAGAAGGCTTAAAAAAAAAGATTTTATTTATTTATTAGAGAGAGAGAGATCAGGAGTGGGGTGGAGGAGGGAGAGGAAAATGCGGACTCCCTACTCAGCAGGGTGCCCCAACTTTTTTAATAAAAATTTTTTTTTGTTTGATTTTCTAAAGGCACTGATAATGTGTTGCTAGATCCATAAGGAAATAATACTCCATGGACAGGACCTTTCAAGTCTGAATCTAGTCTATTCAAATCTTTGTGAGGGTTGAACTCAAGTTTTAAGTTTAGAGACATGAGAACAATGTCTTGGGGAAAATGCAATATTGCATATTATTCAACATTAGCATTCTCAGATGAACTTGTACTGAACTCCGGAACTCTAATAATGGTTGCCAGCATGGTGAACGGAGACACAGAATTATCTATAAAACAACTTGTAACGAGACTATGAGCTTGATTTTACAGTTTAGACCAATAAGCTGTGATCTTCGAGACAGTTAAGTAATTGTTGTTGGCTTTGAGCTTCAGTAAAAGCAGAGGCTAGGCCAAAAATCTCTTTTCTGGTCTGATCTGCAGAACATTCCTGTACCATTGTAACAGTACAATTAAAGGAGAAACTCACAGTGTCAACAAACTCCATCTCTAGGGCTTTGTGAACCTTTGTGAGCACAGTTCAAAGAAACGAGATTTCGATTTTATGAGTAACAATAATTACACTTGTTGCCTACAGATTAAGCCTCTTCTTAATTAACCTTCCTCCTGCCCTCCCATTGCTCTCTTCTTAAGGACACAAACACTTTCTTTCTTTCTTTTTTTTTTTTTAACCAGAGAAAAACCTTTATAAATACGTATAAGAGTTATCTTCAGGGAACTAGATTAGCATTGCTCAGAGTTTAGAAGCTCTTCGGGTTGCTAAGATAAAATACAGTAATGAGTTAAAAGAGAATAGAAAATGTCAAAATCATTTTAGAATCTGCAGTTTTTAATGTTTTTCACACTCATCTCCCAGTACGAGTGCCTGACCAGAAAAATCTAAAAATATATAATTAATATTTGGGTACTTCATTGAAACATGACCTTGGTTTCAATGTTTATTGATGTAATTAACCAATGGCCATTTTTACTTTGTGCAAAGGAGACTTCTTTGTATATAACTCTTCCTTTTAAAAATGTTTTTCTAAATCATTTGAAAGTAAGTTGCAGTTATTTTTAAGTACATTCTAGGTATTTTTACTGTGTTCCCTGAGAATCAGGGGATTGTCCTCCGTGAACACAGGATCACTTTTACATAAAACACAGTTAAAAGTTTTGATATCACCTAACAGAGTCCATTTTTAGTTTTCCTAAATCATCCCTAAGGTGTACATAATTTATTTATATTTTGTTACTACTCTTCATTTTTAATCACAGCACTTGGTATTTATGGCAAGAGGTCAGGCAATTAGATCTTCCTGATTTCTTTCTCTCTTTTAAATCTAAGACCATTCTCTTTCTTTTTTTCTTTTCATAAGAAAGTTTTACCTTCTTTTATGCAATGTTTCATATTTTAAATTTATCTGAATGTCTTCCTATGATTACAATCAGGTTAAGTATTTTTGGCAGGAGTATTAAATAGGTGACATGCAGACTTCATATTCATCCAGAAGTGTGCTGTACCAAGACATCTCGCTTGAGCCAGTCTGACATTGACAACTTTGCTAAGAAGGTAACCATCAGGTCTTATGAAGAATGTACTCTACTGTAAGCAATCCAGACATTAACAGGTTTACAATCATGTGTACAGATTGTTTCTTCCTGTCCTTCAATGCAATTTCTTGTCAGTTCTTGGTCAGACTCCCTCCTTCATCTCTTAGTCCTGCAAAGTTATCCTAGGATGCGTCCTTGCTCAGTTTACCCTGTGCACATTCTCCTCTCTATCTGCTCCTGAAGGTTCTCCTTCATCAGATGTGGGATATCTCTATTCTCTCACTCACCTCTTATTCTTTTCTCTTTTTCCTCTCCTTTGGGAAGAGTTCTATATTTATCTTCTAAACCTCTTTTTATATTTCATTATTATTTTATGTTTAACTGGTGTATCATTTTTTTGAGATTTCCTTTATCTTTTTGCTTTCTAGTTCTCCTATAGCATCATTTCCTTATACTAAAGATGCAGTATCTCCTGTTAGCTCTTCAAGGGCCATAATAATAGGTACATCTTGAACTCAAGTTTTTCCCCTTTATTACTGTTGCTTCTTCTGGAGTCCTACAGCATAGTGTACTGCTTAGTCATATTTAAGAATGAGGTACTACATGCTGAATTGAATTTATTTTATGTGGTCTGAACCTGCAGAGTGAATTGGTAGGTAATTGTCAGACACCAAGAAGTCAACATCTAGGAATTTCTTCTCTGGAGCTGTTCACTTTCTTCAAGGACAAATGATCTCCCTTCTGGGTTGAGGTTCATGGCCAGAGGCTGACAATGTGAGAGCAGGACAATCAATCCCAGGGGCAACTTCAGGACAGTATCACACTGTGCAGTGTGTAATTCTCTTCGACCCCCTTACTTTCAGCCCAGGACATGCCCCTGATCTCCCTGGCTCCCGAGGCTCTCCACTGGCAGTCTCAGACAGAGATGGGCTCTCATGGCTCATAGACCTCTGTGGGATCCAACAAATGAAAGGTAAATCATGCCTAAAAGGATGCAGGACTCAAAAAAGCAAGGTGTGTGAATCAACAGTCTTCTTATCCATTTTTTACCTTGTTACCTGTCCATTTCTTTGCATATATAGAAGCCTACAACCCTAAGGCTGTGATTGTACATATGATGGAGAAATATTTTCAGCTATTGTAAATAAGGGGAAATGAACATGAACTAGATCTGGGACTCAGGCAGGATCTTGCCCAAATGCTTCATAGATTATCCTAGCTAAGTAGGGACTGTCATTCTCCAAATTAATACCTGATAATTAGATTATGTGATATTAGATTTAAAATTGTGTCACAAATTCCTGCTAGTTTTTAATAGGTAACCACTGATTCTAA
The DNA here is from genome assembly GCF_022355385.1 of Mustela nigripes. Lineage (NCBI taxonomy): Eukaryota > Metazoa > Chordata > Mammalia > Carnivora > Mustelidae > Mustela > Mustela nigripes. The sequence goes on from NC_081560.1 coordinate 124,444,046, forward strand.
GTAGATTGACAAGGTATATTGTTATTTCTCACTTATTGGCCATTCAGGGACCCAGACTCTTTGATATGTGGATCCTGCCCATTTCATTCACATAGAAGATGGAGACAGAAGGAGCTGGGGAGAAGCAGGAATTTCACTTCAGCCAGGAGGTGTCCCATCCTCACGTCTTTCAAGGTCTGACGTAATAATTATAAGTATGTAGGCAGTTGTCCTTTAGGAGTTTGTGTGTCTTCTTCATGGAAGAGACATCCATTGTAGACCCATTTTTGTATTTTTACCCATTTCTAGATGTGCTTGGTTATCTCCTTTTTACAATTTTTGGCAAGACTGTCATGTCCCCATCTCCAACTTAGTTTTCACTAAGTGCACCATGGCAGTGAGTTGAAAGATATTTGAAAAGACAACAAACTATAAAATACATAAACAATACAATTTGGTATCTATAATAAATAACTCAAAAACTCAATTTTTCTTATTTACACATTTTTTTTTTTCTCCCATGTGGTTTCCTTCACAGCCTCCACTTTCTGAAGTTGGATTCTGTCTCTGCCCCGGTATGTTTGTCTCTCTCTGTAATCAAATGTCTCTTCTGCACAAAGCAGTGAGCAGATGTCTCATCTTCTTTCCTATTTCAGCCTTTTCTAAAATACTTCTGTAGCCCAGAACAATTCTTGGCCTCAGCTTTCTGGTCACTAAAAGACAGGCGTCTGAACAGCTCCTGGAAGCCCCCCCCCCTCCCCAGAGCCACAGTTCCCCAATTCCAAAAATATGGAACATAAAGAGTCTTCAAAGATTACATATTATCCCCCAAACCATTGTAAGTCATTAGGATGTTGTTAGGGGGGTTCAGCAAATTTAATCTTTAGTAATCTTCTACCTTAGCCTCTGAAATAAAAACAATTATACTTAGACACTTGAATTACTGACGCTTTCAAGACCCATTTGCAACAAACTGAAACTCGTTACTTTCTCAATCAGCAATCTATTCTTATATTACCTGCAAATCTAAAGAGAACTAATAAATAACTTGAAAAATGTTGATTAAAATTAGCAAATAAATCATTAAGCAATTCATTATGAACCTAGAAATGAGATAACAAGACAATTTCTAGCTAGTAGGGAATACTAATTTAAAATCACTTTGAGGGGGGAGGAGTTAATGTCTCTACTAATGGGGTGGTGGTGAACAGCTCAGCAGGTGTCATGGGATCAGCAACCACTCTGACCTGCCTGCATTTTGAAGGAAGGAATTGGATGTTGGCATAATTTGCAAACTGCAAGTACTGTACAATATTAGAATGATACTGATGTTGTGGGAAATGATACCCAGAGAGGTCTCAAGATGACACAGATTTTTCCTGGCTCATACTCAGGTGAGGCTTGGTACAATGACCTTCTAATCCCAAGCACTATGTGATCTGTGATACACTATTTTGTATTCATCACTGCTCAAAATATGGCATGGAAGAGAATCATCCCGTACAGGCTCTCTTATCTGATTTGCACCGAAGTGTCCCATCAGATAATCCAGTACTCATCATCCCCTTTGGAAAACTTACTAATTCTCTTCACAAGCAAGGTGTGCAACTAAAAGCTCGCTCTTGAATCGTTACATACTATCACTCCACCACCCAGACCACTTCCAGCCCAGCGTTTGTTAGAAATAGGGTTTCCACTGTACTGATCAATGAACAAACACACACAGACTCGCTCAGTAAAGGTATCTGTAATTGGCGCCAAAATGCTTGGGAACTCACTTTCATTTTCAGGCATGGTTGTTTATTTATACTTAGCCCATTTTCAAAAGCCACATCTCACACCAGAATATAAATTCTGTGAGAGTAGGATTCTCGGCTAATTTTAGCTCACTGCTTTATCCGCAGTGCTGCTAACAGAATCTTCCATCTAGGACGTGTGCAAGGAATATTGGCTAAATGAAGTAATAAATGAAGAAACAAATTCCAAAAAGTCTTTACTAAACTCACATATTTTTCTGGTGATAAAAGTAGATATGAACTCCAAACTAGGATGCAGATTTCTTTGCATTTTCTATATGGATTCTGTCACAAGGCCTTCGAGGCAGAACGGAAGTTCCACAAACAAATAAGATGGAAGTCTACCATAACTAACCGTATATCACGGAACTTCTCATGGCATTAACTTTTTTAGTTTTGCAAGTTTATAGCCAATTTTAGATGACAGAGAATCACTCGGTCAACTCAGAGTTAAACTACTGAGTTAATCTCTGAGATACCTGTTAACACAGTAGGTTCCTATAGTTTCAAACGAACATTTTTAGACGATCAGTTCTTTAAAAAAGCAAGAAGGTAGAAGGAATCGTGAATATCCCTGATAGCTAGCTTACTTGCTATGGCCTCAGGAGAAAGGAAGATATTTTCCCTTTATAATATGTTAACAGATGCTATTCCCCAATCAGTTTTATACCAACCTAAAGAGACTTTATTTGACCAGGTATACTGAAAAATAGTTATAGAATCAAAAAGATTATTTTATTTTCCATTCCCTTTTGCCAAGTAGCTTTCATGTGCAATATGTAGATAAAATGAGAGGGGAAAGTGAGGGATGGTTATTAGGAGCTATCATTACTATTATTGGTAATATGATTAGTGTTACTGAGCCAACCTTGGAAGGGACACAGGTTGCTTCAGCTCATATTTATATGTCTGTAAGTCAGCCCCATGGTGACAGCTAGCAACCACCAGTGCTAGGAAAGGCCATCTCTCAATAGTCCCAGAAGAAAGAAGAAACAAGGTCTGACAACTGCTGCACAGAATGAAACACAGACTTCAAAAAATATTAGGTATTTTCTCACATTTGAGTCAGTGAATTTTGTGTTTTCTTGATGATAAGTTCCTATCTTCCTTTTCTTTCCATCCTTCCTTCCCTTATTCCTTTATCCCCCGTTTGCATGGGATTTCTCAAATATCTTCTGAGCATGAATGCTCATATGCTCAGAAGCAGCACCATGTGGCAGCACCATGAGTCCCTCCTGGAAAGGTTCTACAAGGAAGCAGGGGACCATGCGGTCCTGCAGTGTCACTGGGCTCTGGCAGTGTTGGGGTGGGATGGTGAACAAGGAGGGTGACAGAGTTGAGGAGGAAGTGGTAAAAAGTCTACACAGAGCTTTGCCCTCATTCATGCAGCTTGAAATAAGGTAGGCACACTGTAATTCATAGGCTCACCTGTTCCTTCCAGGGCCCGAATGATTTGCCAAAACTCCATGGTTTTGAGAAGCCATTTTATTCTTTTGAATTTTTTTTAAAGATTTTATGTGTTTATTTGACAGACAGAGATCACAAGTAAGCAGAGAGGCAGGCAGAGAGAGAGGGGGGAAGCAGGCTTTCTGCCCAGCAGAGAGCTCAATGCGGGACTCGATCCTAGGACCCTGGGATCATGACCTGAGCCGAAGGCAGTGGCGTAACCCACTGAGCCACCCAGGTGCCCTATTCTTTTGAATTTTTAAGCCTAATTATTTTCTACCACATTTTGAATGTGATAGATGTTTAACAATCACAGTTTTAAATATTAAACAAACTTTAGTACTTTGTTGACATTGTTTTGACTTACTTGTCGCATACATGCATCAAAATAAATATCGGTTAGGGTTTTATAGCAGAGAGTATATGGATTAGTGCAACCATTAAAATAAGATTTCATTTTTCAGTGTAATTAGAGTACAATGATCACAACCTGTCTTTTGTTTTTAATGTGCTCATATCAAACTAAATCTTTCTAGTTATTAATCTGAATATCCTTGAGAGAGATGAATAATGAAAATGTTATAACCATGATGACACCCTATATAATAATTGTACAAAAGTCACACATTGCCAGTGTTGACCATTTCCTCTCTAGCTGATAGGCTTTATGACTATGAAAGCCTAAGATTATAGAAATAAGTGGTCACATCTGAATAAAGAGAAATAATTATGTTCCCAAGTAACAAATCAAGTACGACTGTCTTTCTTTTGCAGTTAGTGCATAGTTAGACATTAGTCTCTTAAAGAATGATAAATATTATTTTAAGGTGCCATTTTAGTTACTGTGTTGAATTAGAAAAAGAGTGACACTATTGTTTCCATCAAAGAGTTCAAACTATAGTCAGGAATATAAGCTATTTAGTAGTAAAGTAAATCTGTTGAACATAAGTTATTTCAAGAGTAAATTAGTTAAATTGGTAGATGGATCCAAGGATGCTGATGTTTCTGTTGGCTTGGGATGATCAACAAAATTGATACAATGCAAAGGAAATACCTGCGTTTTCAGTGTTTGTTTTAGTAAAGGAAAAGGATGATGATTGAAGGGAAGAATATGAATAAAAGAAGAGTACATGAATGTCCAAAATGAGTTTGGAAGAAATATTAATCTAAAACACTTTAGTTATTGGGGCACCTGGGTGGCTCAGTGGGTTAAGCCTCTGCCTTTGGCTCAGGTCATGATCTCAGGGTCCTGGGATTGAGCCCCGCATCGGGCTCCCTGCTTGGCGGGGAGCCTTCTTACCCCTCTCTCTCTGCCTGCCTCTCTGCCTACTTGTGATGGCTCTCTCTCTATCAAATAAATAAAATCTTTTAAAAAATAAATGAAACACTTTAGTTACAAGTAACCAGCACCCAACTTTAACTTCAGAAAGAAGTAATTTACTGGGTCCCAGAACTACTAATGAAGGCATTGCTGGACCTTGGGGCATCAACAGTATGGTTAAGACTGTTTCTCTCTTTTCATCTGTGGGATCCAATTCCTTCCATTCACTGGCTTTATTTTCAGAAAGGATCTGCCCAAACATTAGGAAAGCAGGCAGCTATACACATATACACAAAATTCCTATATTAAACATTTGGAAAACTTTATATATTCTGTAATCTATCACTGAACTAATTATTGTGATCTGAATAATATCATACTGTGGTTTAGTCTGGGCTACAAGCTCATCTATCTCTAGTGGTGAAGGAGGAAGATCCCACCTGAACTTTACAAAATGGATTGTCCACTGGGAAATGGATTCATTTACCTCAATGAGAGAAGAAGGCTGGCATAGAACTTGTTTTCTTTACAGGGACATTTGGTGCACTAATCTGCCAAAATAAAAATGTTTTCTGGGAGTATCTGACAATAAAAGAGGAAAGTTAATTTGCCATCAGATAGTGAAATATTTTAAGAACAAATATCTTTTCCTTTATCTTCTAAATAATCAAAGTGATTTCTTTGAAAGAAGAGTCATACTCTGATGGCCATATATTAGGAAGATTAATCTGACAGCGGAAGCAGAATAAATTGCAAGAAGGAGCAAACAAGAGTAAGAAGATGAATTTGGGGACCACTATAGATGTCTGGGGGGGATGTGACAAATCCTTGGCATGGTTGAGCTCTATGGAAATAATGGAATAGAGATCTTTATCTCTATCTGTATCTGAGTTTGCTCAAAAAACATTAACATGGCTTGTTGAATACTAGGAAAAAAGAACTGAGGAAATAGAAAACATTTTAGGGAAACTTCTAGAAGATACTTGATCACAATTACAGTAAACTGGCAGTTAAAGGGTAAAGGATTTTGAAAATTCTTCCTTTCCATTTTTCCTGAGACCAAATAATCTATTTCCAAACTAAATAGCTCTGTGCCTACATAAAGGCATTTTATTTTCATATGTGGTTCCACCAACTGCTATAGGCTATTTTTCCTGTATCTAGTTCTTCCTCATAGAGGAAGAAGTTTGAGTTAGAGTTTGAATCATAAACTCCAACTTTTTTTAGAAAGTTTTCTTTACTTGGACTCCTCAAGCCTTCCATTAGATTTGTAAGGTGGTAGACTATAAAGGCTGGTAATTTGAATACTATCAGGAAGAAATTAAGACTCTGAATGACAAATATCCAAATCCCTGTCTCCTGCATTGTATACCTCGGTATTTTGCCTGGAGAAAGCTGAACTGAGATCTCTTTGACAAAAAAATAATAAAACCAGTCTCTCCCATCTCTTAGGATTACTTGGGAGCTCAAAAGGATATACACCTGCATGCATTTTAAAACCTTAGACATGAAGTATTGTTATTTAATTATTCTGTTTTATTCTGTGTCTTTACTTCGTTATAACGCAAGCTTATGTACTGGTGAATAAATGGTCAAGGTAGAAAGACAAGTCCAGGATTTCAATCTTTAGTATTTTATCCCAACACTTAGCAAACATACTACAGACTCTTCCAGTCATGATAAATGTTTTTTTTTTTTTTTAAGATTTATTTATTTGAGAGAGAGACAGTGAGAGAGAGCATGAGCGAGGAGAAGGTCAGAGGGAGAAGCAGACTCCCCACGGAGCTGGGAGCCCGATGCGGGACTCCATCCTGGGACTCCAGGATCATGACCTGAGCCGAAGGCAGTCGTCCAACCAACTGAGCCACCCAAGCGTCCTGAATGTTTAAAAGATTATATAGTCTTAGCTATCTTTTCAAAAAACAGGAATGGAAAAAAAAAAAAAAACAGGAATGAAATGGATACAAGAATTTTGAGAGGAATTTATCTGGGCTAAAAAGGATGCCAAGAATTTGAATCAATTCTATAAAACATATAAAGTCTGGATTGAAGGTTGTTATTATTTCAGAGTTTTTCTCTGGAAGGCACCTGTGGACATTCTGAATAGATTCTGGTTCCTTTCACTGCTTCCCTCTGTCCTGCCATGATCTGGGTGGCAATGAACAGACTGCTTTTTGGCTCTACTTTTCCAGCAGCACAGTATGCATGAGTGCTTTCTTGAGGGAAATCACAAATTACTTGAAAAGGGCAATACAAAACCAGCTTCAGATTTCAAAAACTGAGGTCAATTGACATTTAGAATAATTGGGGATGTTGATGGTTTAGCTGCATTCTTTGCAATTTTTTTGAGATTTTATCTACTTATTGACAGAGATATCGAAAGAGATAGCACAAGCAGGGGGAGCAGGAGGGGCAGAGGGAGAGGGAGAAGGAGGCCCCCTGCTGAGCAGGGAGCTGGATGTGGAACTCCATCTCAAGACCCTGAGACCATGACCTGAGCCGAAGGCAGACACTTAACCTACTGAGCCACTCAGATGTTCCCATTCTTTGCATGATTTTAAATGCTAAAGAAGTAAACAAAATAAAAATCCAGCCACTAAAACTCCCAGCTTGACTGAAGGTAATTGTTTATAGTTTCTTTATTCCAGGGATTATTTAAACGTGTTTAAATTAATTTGATATGTAGGGAGCTACACAAAGTAACACCACTTTGTAGAACATGAAGTCAAAGAGATGTAAATATATGAATATATTTGTGATACATTCACAATAATTCCACTAGCATGGAATACCATCTCTACAATATTGGAACTTAAAATCCGAATTTCTTTAAAACTCCTGAAGATTTACCCTTTGTGGCAATACCTCTCTCTGTGGTTCTCTCGCCCTCTCCTTACTTGCTGCCATTTCTCAGTTACCCACAGGCTGTTTCAGGCTTTCATCTTCCTCTGGTGTGTGCATATCACCCTCATCCACTTGGCTCCCTGGTACACATATCCGTAGACTTTCCATGTATTTGGATTATTCTAATGCCTTCCTCCTTCAGTGGGTGATTAGACTGGGAGACATACGTAAAATAAAATTAGTTTTGCATGATATCTGTGTCTATTTGAAAAGCACATCATAATAAGTAGGTTTTGAAAACAATCCTGTTACTCCAAGGTCACAAAAAACTGAGCTTAACAAAACCAACAATTTGTTATCCGTATCTTCTGTTACTAAAAATCTCAAAATTGAAGATAGGGAATCAGCTCATGATGTAATTAAGTAAGGGTTTCACAAATTTCCAGGTGGCAGATACTCCCTAAATGTCCCTGTAATCTACCTCCTGCTCTCTAGAGCAGGTGAGAGGTTTGGGCCAAAGAAGATAACCGATCAGTACTTGACACATGTCAACATGTGTGTGACCACATTTACTATATTTGCAAAACTACTAAGATGTGTGTTTACTCTAAGTGTAAAGTTATGCTTTTAAAGCCAAATTAATCACCAAAGAAGGCTGCACCAGGGTCATTGTTTATACTGCAGAGATGAGAATTTAGACAGCCTAATTGGGCTACATATGGACTTGTATCACAAGACAATCTGTATTAGTAATAGTTGGCAATATTTATAAATTAGAATAAGAACAGTGGCTTTGGGGGGTGCCTGGGTGGCTCAGTGGGTTAAAGCCTCTGCCTTCGGCTCAGGTCATGTTCCCAGGGTCCTGGGATCAAGCCCCACGTCAGGCTCTCTGCTCTGCCGAGAGCCTGCTTCCTCCTCTCTCTCCCTGCCTGCCTCTCTGACTACTTGTGATCTCTGTCAAATAAATAAAATCTTAAAAAAAAAAAAGAACAGTGGCTTTGATAAAAATCTTAGGAGTTAACTGATTTCTAGTCCCTGCTATTTTCAACCAGTTTCAACTGAACTCCTTTATCACTCTAGTGGTTAGTATTATATATATGATATTCTACATAGCTATAGATCTATAGATAAATATAGAGATATAGATTCATATATTAAGAAGTGTGTGTGTGTGTGTGTGTGTGTGTGTGTGTGTGTAATAGGAGATTAGAATAATCTTACAGTCTGAAATAATTCTTCTTCAGGAGAAAAAAGGAAAAGCAAATATTCTTCTTAGAAATGACTGGGGACAAAATAAGCACCTCTCAAGTTTCTGAGTATTCTAAGTGGAAAATAAAAAGCGTGCAATAACAGTACCTCTTTGATGCATAGTAAGTTATAACGTGATTAGTGATAAGGCCCTATCCTCTATCCAGCCCATCTTTTCCTCAAAGGAGCTTATTCTGTGAGGTATGGTCAGAGGATGTGGGAGGGGAAGAGCAAGTAAGTAGCAAGCAGTGGCATACAACCCCAAATCAGACACTGAGGATGGGTCTTCACATCCCCCTGCCCCCCTGCTCAGTCTCCCCAGAATATTCTGGTGGGTACCAACTCGAAGGCTCTAGAAATATCAAGTACTCTCCTGGAAATCCCAACTAGTCCTAAAACCCAGACTTATACCCATGGTTTGTCAAGGGACAGTAGTTGATCATCACTGGATGGAGCCAGTTCACAACATGTCCCACAGTAGAGTTTGATCCTGCAACCGCACTCCCAAACTCTTGGCCAATTAGCTATATTTGCAAGTCATCCACCATATTGTTAACTCCAAAAAAAAAAAAAAAAAAAAGGAAAAAGGGAAAAAGAAAAAAAAAGAAACATCTCATTTTACCCTATTGGAGTCTTGATTCCACTTATCACACTACATCAAGACTATATTGTATTTATTTGAAGAAGTGTATGGGATAGAATCATTCAATATCTTGATAAGTGGAGGTTACAACAGTTATATGCTTATATAAAAACCGAGTTGTACACTTAAGATTAATGTACTTTATGGAGATTATATATTTTATACATCAAAAATGTTTTATTAATACCCTAACCTTATGGCTGAATGAATTTCTGATAAAATAATAAAGAAGAGGGTAGCAGAAGGCAAATAGGAAATAGGACCAGGCTCCTGTGTAAGGTCTCTTTTCTTAGAGTACCCTGATCTTCAAAATGCTCCTTTATCTCTTTTGACCTTGTTTCAAATCTTGAAATAAATGAACTCTGCGTTCCTTCTACTCCTGCTCCTCACACTATTTGTTACAAAACCAAGTGCAGATTGAGCAATTACCTAATCAATTTTATTCATGTGTAAAGTAGTCCCAATTGCATTCCAACCAAAAATTAAAAAGTTCTGAATTATTTTGGGTTGTTAACAATTTTTAAGATTTCATGAGGACATTAAGTTCATAATTAAAATACTTCTTATAAACTGAAGTCTATACTTATGCATTAAACAAATTTGTTTCTGTTTTTAAAAAGACTAGGATTACATACTAGGGAATTCCTTAAAATTATCTTATAATATATCAATAATTAGAGATAATAACATATGTCCCAGGATGCTTTAATTTCTATATCAGACTTTCCTTGATTACTAAAAATGAAGTTACATTATTCAAGGCAATTAATGAGGTAGAGTAAGGAATGAGAAGATGAAGACTTTGGTAGGATGCAAGGTCATCCCTTCATTCACCTATTCGTTGAACTCATGGATAAGGAGCAGCAAACTTAGCCTGGACAGTCAAAGATGGATAAAATGCACAACCTTCCCTCAAATATATCATAGCCCAAATGAAGAAATAAAAACACCTATGAAAAAAACACAATAATGTATCATGTAACCTCCTAAGTAAATAAGCATAAGGAATATTGGAAAACAAGGAAGAGACTTATTAGGCATAGAGCTACATTGATGCCTTTTAGTTTTAGAAATAAACCTGTATTTTTGTTACTTTAGAGTTTTTTGCTAAATTACAACAATTGTAGTGAGTAAATTATACACATTCTAATATAACTACATAGTTGGTAAAAGAAGCTAATCATGCAAAGACTATAATTAATGTTAAGAATAAGTATGCCCCATGGAATATTCTCCAGAATAGGTCACATAGTAGGTCTTAAAACAGACTTAAACGAACAAGGGAAGACTGAAGTCATACCATGCCCAGTGTAAAGTCTGTAAAGACCACATATACAGAGGTTAACTACTAAATAATGAATGGGTCGACAAGGATATGAAAAGAAAAAATCAAAAAAAATTCACAGAAACAAATGAAACTGAAATCACAATAGTTCCAAACCTTTGGGAGGCAGCAAAAGCAGCCATAGAGGGAAGTATATAACAATACAGACAAGAAGTAAGAAAAATCTGAAATGAACAACCTAACCTTACACCTAAAGGAGCTACAAAACAAAAACAAAAACCCAACAAATTAAGCCTAAAGTCAGAAGAAGGAAATAATAAACATTAGAGCAGAAATAAACAATATAGAAACTAAATAAAGAAGCATTAATACCTATTCTTCTCAAACATTCCAAGCAATAGAAAACGAAAGAAAACCTGCAAATTCAGTCTATGAGGCCAGCATGACTCTGATGCCAAAACCAGATGAAGACTCCATTAAACAACTAGTATTAGTTCATTAATACGACATCCTCAATAAAAGATCAATTAACCACATAATTGTCAGTGTATTTATCGGTTCTATTGAACACAGTACCATCGTGTTTTAGTTACCACTGCTTTATAATATAACTTGAAATCTGGGATTGTGATACCTCCAGTTTTTTCTTTTTCAATTTTGCTTTGTAGAATTATTTTTCAAAGGACTTGTCTACAGAGGTCACGGATGCTTCTCGGATCTTTTTTTAATTTTAATTTTTTTATTTTCTTCAGTTCTAGTTGAATAATACATGGTCTGGAAGTCCAAAATTTATACTAAGGGAAATGATATAAGTAAAGAGTAATAGAAGGACCCTGGTAAAGAAGTAAGAATGGTGGGCAAATATTTTTTAAAATTTTCACTCTGAGATGAAAGCCAAGCAAAATCAAGGAATACTGGATATTAAATAGCAATGAGTGACTTGTAGCCTCTTCCTTGAGGGTAGAGCATATATTATAATGTCCCTGCTGCCAAGTACAGTGGCGGACACGTGGTTCATGCCGAAGAACTCTGAGTCATTGAAATGAATGCAAACCAATGTCTCCTCATGAAGGACAGCAGCAGCCCTGTGCAACAGGGTGGGCATGGGCAACTAGAAGGCACCAAGGGAGAGAAGGAGGTGCTGTGTTAGGGATTTAGGGAATGTCAAATCACCGGCATAGAGTTTTACCTAATTCAGTTAAATACAGTTGATGTTTATAGATTTCTCAGATGCTGTGACCTCACTAAATTCCCTTATTCAGTTCTAGAAGTGAGAGAAACCCACTTGGGCAGAGGTATTATTTTATGTTATCCTGGATTTGATTTTCTAATACTGAATTTAGGAGTTCTGTGACTAAGTCTCTGAGAATAATTTTCTTTCCTTGAAATGTTGTAGCAGGTTTTGATATCAGTGTTATTGTCCTCATGAAATGTTTCCTCCTTTTCTATTTTCTAGATGAGTTTGAGAAAGGCTGTCATTACTACATTTTTTTTAAAGACTTTATTTATTTATTTGACAGAGAGAGATCACAAGTAGGCAGAGGCAGGCAGAGAGAGAGAGGGGGAAGCAGGCTCCCTGCAGAGCAGAGAGCCCGATGCAGGGCTCAATCCCAGGACCCAGGGATCATGACCTGAGCCGAAGGTAGAGGCTCTACCCCACTAAGCCACCCAGGCGCCCCAATCATTACTACATTTTTAAGCATTTAGTAGAACTAGCAAATGACATTCAGTTTGTGTCAAGTTTGTAAATACAGATTCAGTTTCTTTGAGAGGTCACTCCAGACATTTTGTGTTTTGTATCAATTTGATGAAACTATGTATTTCATTTTTTTTAAAGATTTTATTTATTTATTTGACAGAGCGAGATCACAAGTAGGCAGAGAGGCTGGTAGAGAGGGAGGGAAAGCAGGCTCCACACTGAGCAGAGAGCCTGATTTGGGGCTTGATCCCAGGACCTGAGATCATGACCTGAGCTGAAGGCAGACCCCCAGGTGCCCCCACCTTTTTAAAAATATTTTATTTATTTATTTGACAGAGAGAGATCACAAGTAGGCAGAGAGGCAGGCAGAGAGGGAGGGAAAGCAGGAAACTGTGTATTTCAAAGAATTCACCCATTTCCGTCATGTTGTGAAATGTATTGGTTCATAATGACTCACAATCTCAATTCATATCGTAATATCTTTATAAGATTTAAAGTAAAGTTTTCCCTTTCTTGGTATTGCTTGTTTTCATTCCTCTTGATCAGACTTGCAAGAATTTATCATATTAATCTTTTTCATGAAGCAATTTTTGTTTTTTTTTTTTTTTTTTTTCTTTTTTTTTTTTTTTTTTTTTTTTTCATTTCTCTCTATTGATTTGTATCGGTTCCTTTATTTTTCTCTTTTGGGGACTAACTGGCTCTTTCTACAGCTTTGGGGTGGCAATACAGGCTGTTCATTTTTGGTTATTTTCTGATATGCTCCAGCAGCTTCATTCTTACCTGTGCACACACTGCACCTGCAGGCCATGAATTTGTGTATTTGTCCTCATTCTATGCTTCTGGACATAATCACAACTGCTCATGTGGTCATAAAGTGAAACAAGTCATGGCATGCTGTGTGTGTGTGTGTGTTCTGCAACCATGTTCATCTGTGAGGATGAGGAGCCCAGGAGGAGATATTTGGATACAACAGAGTCACTGGCACCTTCTGATGTGGCTGCGTGGTTATGCAGAGTTGCAGAACTGATGCTAAGAATTAAAAATAAAGAAGAAAATATGAAAGGCTCTACATATCTTTCAGTAAGCAGTAACTCAGGGACATTGTAACCTGTGTCGGATAAAGCTAGGATTAATATTACCAGAGCAAAGAGCCCCTGGCCCTGGCTGCTTCAAGGTGCAGTGACGCTCGCTAGCTTGGATACAGGTACAGTGGTGGATTCCCCTGCTGACTGTTTATAGCCAACAGACTGAAGAATAAAGCACTTTGCAACATGCTAGACATGAGTGAACTCTAACTTGTTTCCATATGAAAAGCATGAAGTGTGCTCCACTCTTGGCAGAGATTTTGCCTTTACTGCCTTCTTGGAACATGTCATAGTCTTCGGCTTTTTCTATAAAAATTATAAGTATCTACATGAGGTCCTGTGGTAAGTCTTTCTATTAGCTGCTCGTAATGACATAAAGACTTTTTATTTATTTATTTATTTATTTATTTATTTATTTATTTGACAGAGAGAGAGAGAGAGAGAGAGAGAGATCACAAGTAGGCAGAGAGGCAGGCAGAGAGGAAGGGAAGCAGGCTCCCTGCTGAGCAGAGAGCACCATGTGGGGCTCGATCCCAGGACCCTGAGATCATGACCTGAGCCAAAGGCAGAGGCTTTAACCCACTGAGCCCTGGATTGTTTATCTGCTTACTAAAGGGAAGTGCTCAGGGCTGAATTTAAGGAAAGGAAATCAGAACTATGTTAAGGTTACTGCTTTTAGTGAAACCTGTACTCCTTCCCAGAGTCGCACTGTGTAATTAATATTTTCTGAAGATTTTATCTATTGATTTTTAAGTAGGCATGACAAAATCAGCAGGGAGTGAGCACCACCGGGGCATGCAAGTGCAGATATTATCAACTGGTAAGCCTCATTATAAAGTGTATTTCTAACCATTCATTTGCATGTGGGGATATATCGAGTCTCTTTTTTCTCATTGGATTTCTTTAGTTCAAGGTTCATAGAAACAAATATTCCTTAGACCCAAACTTAATAGATTTATGTTAGACTATCTTAAAGAAAGAAAATATTTAAAAGATAAAAGGTTTGAGCTTCAGAGCTATTATTAAAGAGAGAATCTGAAAGTAATGATTTTTGAAACTTCTAAGATGGACACATATCTAATGAACTGCAAAATGGAGACAATTTCAAAGGACCATGAGTTTAGAAAATGTCAAAGCAATGATTGTTAAATGAGATGACCTAGTTATTTTAATTAAATTATGCAGTAGTTACAATGTTAACACTATAAGTTATAAACTGCTATAAAATAACTCTGGATTATACAAGTTGAAAAAGAATAAAATAATAAAGAGGGCCATATGTATCCATTTTGTTCTCCTCAGTCATCATAGATGGCTGCCATGTTCATTTCCTGAGTCATGATGAGCTGGTATAATCCATGTCCCTTTTTTTCACAAAGCTGCGAATCCTATTCTAAATCCAGACTCCAGGAGGCCATCTATGGGCTGAACATGGGTTCACCCAATCAGTATTTTGTGTACTGACTGATGCTTACGGTATAAAATTTAACCTGCAGATTAATGGATGCTACAAGGAAATCTGTGTATGAGGAAAATTGATATCAGGATGCCTCTTCCTCATGTTAACATATCTTGGGTACCAACAGGGCTTAGAAAAAAATGTTAGTTTTCTCTTTGTTTTTCACTTACTTGAAACTATGTTATTGAGTACTTGGGGGAGAACATTATTTCCCCTAAAAGAAGACCTAATCAAAATACAAAGCATGACATAGAAGAAAGAAACAGGCTTTATGGTAGGAGGGATCGTTTGTTAGAAACTGTCTTATTTTCCTTCTCTACCACTCATTCTTTCTACTATTATTTAACAGCTATGTGTTGATTTCCTCATGGGCACTGGGTATCACTGCTGCCACCCAGGAGCTCAGTGGTTGTGACTATATGATGTCACTTCTCGGCATGAAGTCTCCTCACTAGTGAGCCGATGCGTGCCAAGTCAAAAAGAAGGGGTAATTTCATAATAATATTTTACCTGTATAATTTATCTTTAAAAAAAGTCTAAATTACTTTATTTCCATATTAACAGCAGATAAAAAGCATGCATTAATATAAAAAACATAAGTAATGTCTTATGAATGATACTTTCCACAATGTGTTTTATTTTTTTTAATTTTATAATTTTTTTAAGAAAATTATAAATATATAAGGTATTATTAGCCCCAGGGGTACAGGTCTGTGAATTGCCAGGTTTACTGACTACACAGCACTCACCATAACACAAATCCTCCCCAATGTCTATAACCCCACCACCCTCTCCCCACCCCCCTCCCCCCAGCAGCCCTCATTTTGTTTTGTGAGATTAAGAGTCTCTTATGGTTTGTCTCCCTCCCAATCCCATCTTGTTTCATTTAATCTTTTCCTACCCCCCAAGCTCACCACATTGCATCTCTACTTCCTCATATCAGGGAGATCATATGATAGTTGTTTTTCTCCAATTGACTTATTTTGCTAAGCATAATACCTTCTAGTTCCATCCACGTCATCCCAAATGGCAAGATTTCATTTCTTTTGATGGCTGCATAGTATTCCATTGTGTATATATCCACATCTTCCTTTACCATTAATCTGTTGATGGACATCTAGGTTATTTCCATAGTTTGGCTATTGTGGACATTGCTGCTATAAACATTCAGGTGCACATGCCCCTTCAAATCACTATGTTTGTATCTTTAGGGTAAATACCCAGTAGCGCAATTGCTGGGTCATAGGGTAGCTCTATTTTCAACTTTTTGAGGAGACTCCATGCTGTTTTCCAGAGTGGATGCACCAGCTTGCATTCCCACCAACAGTGTAGGAGGGTTCCCCTTTCTCCGCATCCTTGACAGCATCTGTCATTTCCTGAATTGTTAATTTTAAAATTCTGACTGGTGTGAGATGGTATCTCATTGGGGTTTTGGTTTGTATTTCCCTGATGTTGAGTGATGTGGAGCATTTTTCATATGTCTCTTGGCCATCTGGATGTCTTCTTTGCAGAAATGTCTGTTCATGTCTTCTGCCCACTTCTTGATTGGATTATTTGTTCTTTGGGTGTTGAGTTTGATAAGTTCTTTATAGATTTTGGATACTAGCCCTTTATCTGATATGTCATTTGCAAATATCTTATCCCATTCTGTCAGGTGTCTTCTGCTTTTGTTAACTGTTTTCTTTGCTGTGCAAAAGCTTTTTATCTTGATGAAATCCCAATAGTTCATTTTTGCCCTTGCTTCCCTTGCCTTTGGTGATGTTCCTAGGAAGATGTTGCTGCGGCTGAGGTCAAAGAGGTTGCTGCCTGTGTTCTCCTCAAGGATTTGGATGGATTCCTTTCTCACATGGAGTTCCTTCATCCATTTTGAGTCTATTTTCATGTGTGGTATAAGGATATAGTCCAATTTCATTTTTCTGCACAGGGCTGTCCAATTTTCCCAACACAATTTATTGAAGAGGCCGTCTTTTTTCCATTGGACATTCCTTCCTGCTTTGTCAAAGATTAGTTGACCATAGAGTTGAGGGTCTATTTCTGGGCTCTCTATTCTGTTCCATTGATCTATGTGTCTGTTTTTGTGTCAGTACCATACTGTCTTGATGATGACAGCTTTGTAATAGAGCTTGAAGTCTGGAATTGTGATGCCACCAACTTTGGCTTTCTGTTTCAACATTCCGCTGGCTATTCGGGGTCTTTTCTGGTTCCATATAAATTTTAGGATTATTTGTTCCATTTCTTTGAAAAAGATGGATGGGATTTTGATAGGGATTGCATTAAATGTGTAGATTGCTTTAGGTAGATAGACATTTTCACAATATTGTTGTTCCAATCCATGAGCATGGAACATCTTTCCATTTCTTTGTGTCTTCCTCAATTTCTTTCATGAGTGCTTTATATTTCTCTTGAGTATAGATACTTTGCCTCTTTGGTTAGATTTATTCCTAGGTATCATATGGTTTTGGGTGCAATTATAAATGGAATTGACTCCTTAATTTCTCTTTCTTCTGTCTTGTTGTTGGTATAAAGAAATGCAACTGATTTCTGTGCATTGATTTTATATCCTGACACTTTACTGAATTCCTGTATAAGTTCTAGCAGATTCGGGTTTTCCACATATAGTGTCATATCATTTGCAAAGAGTGATAGTTTGACTTCTTTGCCAATTTGGATGCCTTTAATTTCTTTTTGCTGTCTGATTGCTGAGGTTAGGACTTCTAGTACTATGTTGTATACCAGTAGTGATAATGGACATCCTTGCCATGTTCCTGACCTTTGCGTAAAAGCTCACAGTTTTTCTCCATTGAGAATGATACTTGCGGTGGGTTTTTCATAGATGGCTTTGATGATATCGAGGTATGTGCCCTCTATCCCTACACTATGAAGAGTTTTGATGAGGAAGGGATGCTGTACTTTGTCAAATACTTTTTCAGCGTCTATTGAGAGTATCATATGGTTCTTGTTCTTTCTTTTATTAATGTAATGTATCACATTGATTGATTTGTTGATGTTGAACCAATCTGGCAGCCCTGGAATAAATCCCACTTGGTCATGGTGAATAATGCTCTTAATATATTGTTGAATCCTATTGGCTAGTATTTTGGTGAGAATTTTCACATCTGTGTTCATCAAGGATATTGGTCTGCAATTCTCTTTTTTGATGGGATCCTTGTCTGGTTTTGGGGTCAAGGTGATGCTGGCCTCATAAAATGAGTTTGGAAGTTTTCCTTCCATTTCTATTTTTTGGAACAGTTTCAGGAAAGTAGGAATTATTTCTTCTTAAATGTTAGGTAGAACTCCCCTGGGAAGCTGTCTGGCTCTGGGCTTTTGTTTGTTTGGAGATTTTTGATGACTGTTTCAATCTCCTTACCGGTTATGGGTCTGTTTGGGTTTCCTTATTACTTCCTGGTTTGGTAGTGGTAGTTTATATGTCTCTAGGAATGCATCCATTTCTTTAAGATTGTCAAATTTGTTGGCATAGAGTTGCTCATAATATGTTCTTATAATTGTATTTCTTTGGAGTTGGTTGTGATCTCTCCTCTTCCATTCATGATTTTATTGATTTGGGTCCTTTCTCTTTTCTTTTTGATAAGTCTGGCTGGGGGGGGCTATCAATCTTATTAAATCTATCAGAGAAGCAGCTCCTAGTTTTGTTGATTTGTTCTACTGTTTTTTTGGTTTCTATTTCATTGATTTCTGCTCTGATCCTTATGATTTCTCTTCTCCTGCTGGATTTAGGCTTTTTTGCTGTTGTTTCTCCAGCTCCTTTAGGTGTAGGGTTAGGTTGTGTATTTGAGACCTTACTTGTTTCTTGAGAAAGGCTTGTATCACTATATATTTTCATCTCAGGACTACCTTTGCTGTGTCCCACAGATTTTGAACTGTTGTGTTTTCATTATCATTTGTTCCCATAAATTTTTTCAATTCTTCTTTAATTTTCTGGTTGACCCATTCATTCTTTAGAAGGATACTCTTTAGTCTCCATGTATTTGGGTTCTTTCCAAATTTCCTCTTGTGATTGATTTCTAGCTTCAGAGCATTGTGGTCTGAAAATATGC
The DNA here is from genome assembly GCF_022355385.1 of Mustela nigripes. Classification (NCBI taxonomy): domain Eukaryota; kingdom Metazoa; phylum Chordata; class Mammalia; order Carnivora; family Mustelidae; genus Mustela; species Mustela nigripes. The sequence continues at coordinate 124,462,906 of NC_081560.1, forward strand.
AGGGAATGATCCCAATCTTTTAATACCAGTTGAGACCTGATTTATGACCCAGGATGTGATCTATTCTAGAGAATGTTCCATGTGCTCTAGAAAAGAATGTGTATTCTGTTGCTTTGGGATGGAATGTTCTGAATTATCTGTGATGTCCATCTGATCCAGTGTGTCAATTAAGGCCTTTATTTCCTTGTTGATCTTTTGCTTGAATGATCTATCCATTTCAGTGAGGGGAGTGTTAAAGTCCCCTACTGTTTTGTATTATTATATTATTGTTGACTTCTTTGAATTTGTTATTAACTGATTTATATAGTTGGCTGCTCCTATGTTAGGGGCACAGATATTTAAAATTGTTATATCATCTTGTTGGACAAACCCCTTTGTGTATGATATAGTGTCCATCTTCATCTCTTATTATACTCTCTGGCTTAAAATCTAATTGATCTGATATAAGGATTGCAACCCCAGCTTTCTTTTGATGTCCATTAGCGTGGGTAATTGTTTTTCACCCCCTCGTTTTAAATCTGGAGATGTCTTTGGGTCTAAAATGAGTTTCTTGTAGACAGCATATTGATGGGCTTTGTTTTTTTATCCATTCTCATAACCTGTGTCTTTGATTTGGGTATTTAGTCCATTTACATTCAAGGTAACTATTGAGAGATATGAATTTAGTGCCATTCTATTGCCTGTAAGGTGACTGTTACTGTATATTATCTCTGTTCTGATCTACTACTTTTAGGTCTCTCTTTGCTTAAAGGACCCCTTTCAATATTTCCTGTAGAGCTGGTTTGGTGTTTGCAAATTCTTTCAGTTTTTGTCCTGGAATTTTTTTAAATCTTTCCTTCTATTTTCAGTGATAGCCTAGCTGGATATAGTGTTCTTGGCTGCATGTTTTTCTCTTTTTCTTTTTCACTGAATATATCATGCCAGTTCTTTCTGTCCTCATAGGTCTCTGTGGATAAGTCCACTGCCAATCTAATATTTTTACCATTGTATGTTACAGACTTCTTGTCCCAGGCTACTTTCAGGATTTTTTCTTTTTTGTTAAGATTTGTAGGTTTTATTATTAGATAACAGGGTGTGGACCTATTCTTACTGATTTTGATGGGGATTCTCTGCAACTCCTGGATTTTGATGTTTGTTCTCTTTGCCATATTAGGGAAATTCTCTACTATAATTCTCTCCAATATGCCTTCTGCTCCCCTCCCTCTTTCTTCTTCTTCTGGAATCCCAATTATTCTAATGTTGTTTCGTCTTATGGTATCACTTATCTCTCAAATTCTCCCCTTGTGGTCCAGTAGTTTTTTGTCTCTCTTTTGCTCAGCTTCTTTATTCTCTGTCATTTGTACTTCTATATCACTAATTCTTTCTGCTGCCTCATTTATCCTAGCAGTGAGAGCCTCCAAAATTTTTAAAGATTTTATTAATTTAGCAGACGGAGATTACAAGTAGGCAGAGAGGCAGGCAGAGAGAGAGAGGAGGAAGCAGGATCTCCACTGAGCAGAGAGACTGATGCAGGGCCCGATCCCAGGACCCTGGGATCATGACCTGAGCCGAAGGCAGAGGCTTTAACCCACTGAGCCACCCAGGTGCCCCAAGTGCCTCCATTTTTGATTGCACCTCATTAATAGCTTTTTAATTTCAACTTGGTTAGATTTTAGTTTTTTTATTTCTCCAGAAAGGGCTTTTATTTCTCCAGACAGGATTTCTCTAATATCTTCCATGCCTTTTTTGAGCCCGGCTAGAACCTTGAGAATCACCATTCTGAACTCTAGATATGACATATTACCAATGTCCATATTGATTAGGTCCCTAGCCTTCGGTACTGCCTCTTGTTTTTTTTTTTTTGTTTTTTGTTTGTTTGTTTGTTTGTTTTGTGGTGAGTTTTTCCAGCTTGTCATTTTGTCCAGATAAGAATATATGAAGGAGTGAATAAAATACTAAAAGGGAGGCAAAGACCCAAGGAAAATGTTCTTTAACCAAATCAGAAGAGACCCCAATTTTGTGGGGGAGAAAGAGGGTAAAGAGAAGTTTAGGAAAAAAATGAAAAAAAGAAAACAAATAAAGAATACAGAAAGAAATTAAAAAAAAAAAAGAATAAAAATGAAAGGGTAAAAAAGGGTAAAGGGTAAAAGTTTAAAAAAGCTAGAAAAAGTTAAAAGTTAAAAAGGTTTTTAAAAATTTAGCAGAAGAAAAAAATAAAATTAAAAATTAATGAATTTTGCAGGACTAAAGAATCATGGGGAGAAAGCCATGAATTCCATGCTTAGCTTTCTCCTCCTCTGGAATGCCACTGTTTTCCTTGGTAAGTTAACTTGGTCTTTGTTGGATTTCTTGTTGATCTTCTGGCGGAGGAGCCTGTTGTAGTGATTGTCAAGTGTCTTTGTCTGAAACGGAATTGCATGGCCCTTACCAGGGGCCAGGCTAAGTAATCTGTTTGGGTTCGCTTTCAGGAGCTTTTGTTCCCTGAATTTTTTTCATAGAGTTCCAGAGGACAGGAATGAAAATGGCAGCTTCCCAATCTCCAGACAGAGAAGACAAGAGCTCGGGGCTCCACTCCTCAGTGCACCCTCAGTGAAAAGCGATCAATCACTCCTGTCTCCCTGGCCTCTGACTGCGCTCCAAGCTCACCCTGCTTGTGACCAAGCATGTCTGTTTCTGGCACACAGCTCTGCCTGGAGTCTCCGAACTCCACAAATCCTTGAGCTATTCCAGAGGGGTCTCCTCAGATCTTGTGGGATCCCCACTCACAGAGCAGTGGCCTGTGCCACAGATCAAGTTAACCCACAGTTCAAGGTAACCCCAAGTTGAGAGCTCACTCCTCAGCTCCTTCTCTGTAGCCGGTTTCCCAGCTCTAATACTTGAGAGCTCTGAGACACTCAGACACCCCCGATCCTTCTGTGACCCCTTGGGACCTGAGGCCACGCTGTCCCCGCATGTGCTTCACCCCGGTTTAGCCTCTGGAGCAGTGTCCCACAGTGGAGCAGACTTTTAAAAGTCCTGATTTTGTGCTCCGTTGCTCCGCCACTTGCCGGGAGCCGGCCCTTCCCCCCGTGGTCTATCTTCCCATTGCTTTGGATTCACTTCTCCGCCGGTCCTACCTTTCAGAAAGTGATCGATTTTCTGTTTCTAGAATTGCTGCTCCTCTTCTCTTTGATCTCCTGTTGGATTTGTAGGTGTTCGCAATTGTTTGATAAGCTATCTAGCTGATGTCCTGCTACCTGATTTCGTCTTAGCCTGCTACTTCTCCGCCATCTTGACTCGTCCTCTCCTCCACACTGTTTTCTTTCAGGAAATTTATTTCCCTTCTACTCTTCATGGCCAGCCTTTTTTAAATTCAGTTTGATTCTCAATTTCTTATTCCTCATTTATTGCTCCTTTCTTAAATGCATGATGGCACTAATGTCCTTCTCCGTGCTGTTAAAATATTTGCAAATTCTGTCACTTCTTAGTCCAAATACAAATCGTCTCTATGAGGTATTTGACATTCTTCCATTTATAGTCTTTTTAAGCTATTTTTCTACAGTGGACACTTGGTGTTGATTATTGGGCTACAGCTGGTAATCAAATCGTAAATACCACAGAAATGGCCCCTGTCTTTCCTGATCTTGCACTCTAGTCCTCCCAGTCATTCCTCACTTCTTGAAACTCCTTTCCTTTTGTATCTTGTGTCTTGTAACTATGTGTTCTCTGCTCACATTCTACATTTCAGGTCCCTCCCCTCCCTTGTTTGCTTTCCATGGGCACATTTTGTTTAATTAAACTTTTTATTTCAAGGCACTTGTAGATTCACATGCCACTTTTAGAAAAAGAAAAGAAACATCTCGTGTACTCTATCCCATTTCTCCCGTTGCACTAATACCTTGCAGGACAGCAGTAACTATCACCAGCAGGATACTGACATTGCCACAGTCAAGATAAAGAGTATTTTCATTGCTGTGAGGATTCCTCATGCTGTCATCTCAAAGCCACACCACCTTGTCTGCCCCCTCAGATCCTTAAGCCCTGACAAGCACTAACCTCCTCCCCACTTGCATAACTTGATTATTTTATAAAGGGAGTAATGTAACAAATGATCCTTAATGACTGGCTTTTTCAATCAGTATAATTATCAGAAAGTCCATCTAGTTTTTTGGTGTATCAGTAGTTCATTTTGTTCATGTTGAATTGCTGAGATGTTGTCCACTGCAGTTTGTTTAGTGGATAGGGCGGATTCCACATTTTGATTATTATGAATAAAACTGCTGTAAACATTCACAGACAGGCTTTTGTGTAAACATAAGTCTTTAAGTCCTGGGGACAAATGCCCAAGAGTATAATTGTTGGGTTGTATGGCAGTTGAAAAGAAGAATAAAAAGGGAAAATTAGTCTATTGAATTTCAAGACTTACTATAATGCTGTATTAATCAAGACTATGTGTTTTAACCCAGGATAAGCCCAAAGAGCAGTGAAACCCAGAAGCAGACCCATATAAATATGCCTAACTGATTTCTGACAGATGTGCAAAAGCACCTTAAGGAAGGAAAGATAGTCTTTTCAACAAACTGTACTGGAACTATTAGATGTTCACAGGCAAAAATGTCTTACAATTTCTACAAAATGGATTTCAGACTTAACTGTAAAATATAAAAACTATAAAACTTTGTGGGACACCTGGATGGCTCAATGGGTTAAGCATCTGCCTTTGGCTCAGGCCATGATCTCACGGTCCTGGGATTGTGTCCCACATTATGTTCCTTGCTCAGTAGGGAACTTGTTTCTCCTTCTGTCTACCACTCCTGCTGTTTGTGTGCTCTCTTTCTCTCTGAAAAATAAGTAAAATCTTAAAAAAAAAATTCCAACCAACCAAACAAAAAACATTTAGAAAATAAAAGCATTGCAGAAAATCTATAGACTTGACAGAAAATGCATAATTATAAAAGAAAAAAATGTTGAAAATTGGACTTTATAATAATTTTTTTTTGCTCCTGAAAGATGCCATTAAAATGAGAAAAAGATAATCTCCTGAGTATAAAATACAGTATTTTTAACCACATGTCTGGTAAAGTTACAGGATGCAGAATATATAAGCACTCTCAGAACTAAATGATCTAGATGTAAACAATCCTAATTAAACATGGAGAAAAGAGATGAAGAGCTAGTTCACTACTGAAGATACATGGTTGTCAAAGGAGCACAGAACAGAGGACTGACATCATTAGCCATTATTAGGGAAACACAAATTTAAATCACTTTAATGTTTTGGGACATAACATACATATAGGAAAGTGTACGATTCATTTTCACAAGGTGAAATATCCAGGGAACTATAACAAAAATCAAGAACTAGAACATTCATTACCAGCACCCACAGCTGTGGCCTCTGGCCCTCTTGGCACAGCCCTCATGCCGGCCTAAAGATGACCTCCATCACCAGCAGGCAGCCTGGCCTATTTCAGACAGAAATCTATAGGACATTTTCTTTTTCCATTTTCATTCTTCTGTTTAATATTACATATCTAAGAGTCATTCACATTACAGTGTATCAGTAGCTCATTCTCATGGCTGTCAAGTGTAGTGTTTCCTGAACTTATCACTATTGAAAACTTTAGGTTTGTTTCCAATTACGACTATGATGAATAGTGCTGTTAGAAACATTGTTGTATGCGTCTTGTGTGTTTAGAGACTATAATACATAATGTGTATACATACATATATAACCCAACATTACTGTAAGTAATGAAGAGAATATAGCAGTGAAATTGTTTTGACCTTTGTATGTCATCTGCTTTTCTCAATTACATGAAGTTATTTCTCCTGATTATATATCTGAATCAATCAGATTGTTTTACATGAAGAGATCATGAAGAGACTTACTGATTTTGTATTCATTCTTCTTTGACTTTGGCAATATATGGGTACATATCTAGAGTGATATAAAAGAATATAACCATGTTTTATTAAATCATAATTTTAATTACCTGTACTCAGGTAGTTCAGTGTATATGTTTCTGCATTCTACTAAATTTACCATGTGATTTTATAATACTGGAAGTGAAATATGGCCCAGCTGTGTTGGTCATCTGTAATGGGAAATATATGTGCCTCTCTGAGCAAATTCAGTGGTGAGAATACTGACTTTTGTATTGTTGGGTAACTAAGACTTCACTTTATAGCCCTGAATTTAAGACTCCTACTAATATATCATTTTCAAGTGTACCTTCAAGTGTATCTACTAACCGGGTTTATACATTGTATGAGATGGAATCAAGATAAGTATACAGAAACATCAAATTTTCCTTAGAGTAGTGATTTTATTTATTTATTTATTTATTTAGACTTAAAGATACTTTGTAAGGCAGGGAAATTACTCACAAATATCTTCTCTGGAGTTCACCTGTCCTATGTGACTTAACACCCTTTGGTTATAGCTGACTAGACCAACATGGATATCTGAGTGAAAAGGAGGCAGATAATAAAGCTCGATACACAGAATTATTTAGCTTTAGGGCTAGTAACATTATTACATGAGAGACAAAAACACCATCCCTGATGTCTATGGAAAGGAGACCCTGTCTTCTATTTTCCCTGCACATTCTCAGGGCTCACTTCCAGCTGCATTTCTTGTTCAGGGATTCCTAAGTACAGGAATTTAAAATATATATGATTTAATAACACATGGTTATATTCAGCTGCTATTCTGTGAATTGTTTATGTTCAACCCAACAGCGAAACCCAACTAGGAGGCCAGGTCCTCATCACAGCAATGCACAACCGGTTGCGCCAAGACATTTATAGTTTGTTTGACTTGCTGTTTATTATTGTTATTATTTTAAAGATTTTATTTACTTATTTGAGATGAGTAGATTTTATTACTTATTTGGCATGAGTAGAAGGAGAGGGAGAAGGAGAAGCAGACTCCAGGCTGAGCAGGTAGCCCGACACAGGACTCAATCCTAGAACCCTGAGATTATGATCTGACCTGAAATCAGACACTTTACTGACTGAGCCACCCAGTCATCCCTTGCTGTTATTTTTCTCAAACTAAAGCAAGATAGAGAGAGTGTGAAAGGACAGCATGGATTCTGGGGAAGCCTACTAAGGGCTGAGGTAGAGGAATGAGTGTGGTTTCTAGATGTTACTGAAATCGAAGAAGAGTTACTTTAATGGAAGAATCAGCCATTGTATTGATTTTAGAGTGAGAAAATATACTCTTCTGCCTAAATGCTGGTGTGGCAGTTGATGGAAGAAGCAGCTTGGGAAAACTTGACTTCTTAGTTTTTATATGTTGTCTGATTTCTCATAATATATGACACATAGTTGGTTTTATACCTGTGTCTGATATGCATCCCAGCACAGCAGAGACTAAAGCAAACACTGAATGCGATGGCTAAGAAATTAGTTTTAGCATCAAATTTCCTGAGCTCAAACGAGGACTCCTCAATATATTACCTATGTGGTCTATAACAAATTTAACTTTATGCCTGCATTATAGTATTTACAATATACTAATAGTCATAGTACTCATTTCATAGGGTTGATTTCATAATATATAATATAGCATTAAATTTAATATAGCATTAAAGGTGCTTATAATTAATGAGTTAATGTAAGCTTATTACTTCTTTGATTATGTTAACATTTACTAATAAAACAACTCTAATACCCATTATTCTTTTTAATTTGGACTGCAAAACATAGACTCATAGATAGAAAAGACAGTATGTGAATCAAAGGACAAGAATGAAGAAAAAAATGGAAAATGAACACAAGCCTCTAACAACATCCAGTATCCTCTGGCACACAAGCTTCCCCACCACTGAGAACATGAGTGAGAACTGTGGCCCTGAAGGAAGATGGCCATATTGTGTTCTGAATTCCATCTGTGCACAGAGGCCAAGCTACAGGCAAGTGAAGGGTTGTGTTACTCTCCTTCACCACAAAGAGAATGATAAGTTCAGTGTTTAGAAACTCTGCAAACTAAATCATTCAAAATTGTCTTCAGTTATGCATAACTATAGATAATAACCTCGGACCCGTCCATTGTACTCAAATATAACAAATGAAAACAAATCTTGAGAATATCCCCAGAAGTGTCTGGGAAAATAGGAATTTATAACAGTCCAGTAAGTTGTGTGATTATGAAAGCAGCAAAAATGTCTAATGATCTGGTAGAAGAGAAGCACCAATAGAATATTGTTTTGGGATGAACAGGAACTGTCCATATTTTGCCCACTAATGCACTAAATTTTTTAAAAAATGGTCCCTAGACAAAGTTTTAAAAGAATTTCATAAATAAAATTCAGACAAATGGAATGATTAACTGATGGCACCTGGAAGAAAAAAATTTTTAAATGAGAGAAAATGTTCTTTGAGGCGAATCCGAGAAAGCATACCAGTCAGAGTCCAAACCTCAGGTGTGGATGCATTCTTTCACAAAGTGAATCATTCTGCACAGTTATTCAAGGACATATCTGAAATAGTCTGTTATCCTGATTGAATGGCCCCAGAGCCACTTAGTTTCCAAGCTTATTGGTTTCAATCTTTTCCTTTTCTGTGAAGGTCACTATAGGAAATTGTCTTAAATATACTGCATACAAATCTTGCCCCTCACACAAATGTTCAACATCTTTCTATTTTCTATTCTCATCACAGTGTATTGCTCAAACTAAAGTAGGTCAACATATATGAATAAAATATATCAACATATCTTATAGTTTCCTATTTCTGCACAACACTCAGATCCTGGTCCGACAGTTACAAAGAACTGAGCTTGTGAATTTCCTGCACTTGTGCCCTCCAAACCCTTTTCTTCCTACAGTCTTTGCTGCTCAGGAAATCATACTTACCATCCTGCCATTGCTTCATCCAGAAACAGAGATATCATTCTTTAAAAGGACAGCTATAAGTGGCGGTTAAAATCTGCAGTCACATAATGTCATTGCCCTTCTCAACACTGTTCAATGGATATTCATTTCACTTAGAATAAGGTCCAGATTTCTTACGTAGGCACACAAAACCCTACAGGAACTGACTCTTGGCTACTTCTCTGACTTCATCTCTGACCACTCTTCAAATAATTTTCCAACCATGCCACCTCCTCACTGTTTCTCAAACATACTTCAGAGTCTTTGTATTTGCTGTTTCCCCTTTGGCCGCATGGACTGCCTCTTTACTTAAATTTCGTTCTTTGCAGAAAGGCCTTCCCTATTCACCCCCTAAAACAGTACCTCCATAACTTTCTCTACTTATTTTGAATCACTTATATTCTAGCTAGAAGCACTCAAAAGCCAGCTTGGGAATTTCCATGATCTTACTTTGCAAGGAAGCTCATGAAAGTGGTTATTAATGTAAAGGGTATTATAAATGTTCAGCAAGTAGCTTTCCGAAACAAGAAAACACAACTCTAGTAGCTCTTGCTGATTTCTGAGGTGTAAATGAATACGATTTTAAGCTACCAACATTAAACTACTGAACTGGATGTTGGGGAGAGATGGTAATAATTGATGGTGATACAGTGAGTTAGCGCCACTGTGAAAGAAAACAATGACATCAGTGCAGCTTGGCTGTTGACTCACAGTGGATGGCTTACAGCTTCTGTAGAGTCTTTGGTGGACTTTGTGGGAGCAAGAGCTGAACTACTGTCTTGTGAAACCCCTGAAATGTTGATGTTTTTGCTACTGCAACAGTCTAGCCTGTGTTGTATAAATATGTTTGAGGGGTGGATGTTGGGGCATCAGCCTGGCTTTAGGAGTTCTGGTTCTCATGCAAATGTCATCACTACACAGTTCACAGGCTTTATGATAAAAAGACACAGATTGCGAAGGAGAAGAATTTCTGCATATGGTGCTAAAACGAGCCGTAATTCTCCTGAAATAAGAAGATAAGAGGATAATATGTAATGTATATTCAAATAAGAGGATAATACATAATGTAACAAAAAGAATGGTTGTTATTATTTTAATAATTTAATAATTGTTACTACTCTGCTCCAGAAACTATTCTAAGCACTTTATCTTTGGGCATATTTCATTTTATTCACCAAAAAACTCTAGAGGAATATGCTGTCACCTCCAATTTATAGTTATTCAATTATATTGAGATTGAGGGTGATGAAGAATTTTCCTATGCAGCTTATAAGGGTTTATGGAATCTTTTTTAAATGTCTTTCTTTTTTCCAAAGAAAATAGGAAACAAAAGATATAAACTTCCTTCTTTGATCAAGGAAAGATAACAAAATCAGAACTATGAATATCCCTTAAGGCAAGGATTCAGTATTAATTAATGAAAATATAAAACCAGTCACTTAGACCTAAAACACATTGTTGTTCAGATTATATTTTATAAAGCATTTCTCATTGGTAATAAGAGAAGTTAATGATACTGAATATTTATGGCTCAAGTTGTTAAACAGTCAAACTACCTTTTAATCTATAGAATCACCTATATGTTGCCATTTTTCTAATACCATGCAAATATAAAAATTAGCAAAACTTTTACTTGTATATTGTTTGTCCTAAGCACCCAGTTAATCCTATGTGACCAAGAATAATGGTGTGTGTTAGCAAATGCTCACTCTCTAAACTCCCTTATGGCAAATGAGGGAAACAGCCAATGTTGGGGAACAAGTCACAAGAGCTTATTAACCTCACTTTCTCCAGGTGAAGGAAAATTGGTAAAAGTATAGGGATTTAGGAAATTCTTTGGCTTCATTAATAATATACTAAAACAAATCTGCCTTTCAAAGTGTCTTAAAATTTCCTACTTAGTGTTGACTCTTTAGTGATATTTATTTGTTTATACGATAAAATTAAGAAAATAATGAAATAAAATCTTTCTTCACTAAACTCCAATTACAAAACATATGAAATTCCTTTGGCATGTAGTATACAGAGTTCACCCCAAAGCTTAAAGTTTTTGCTGCACAACTAATGATGTCATAACAGAATTGATTCCAGGATATAGAAAAGAAAGGCCAAGGTCAGGTGACATCTTCCTGATAGGACTTAAACTCCAACACCAACAGGAGAGTCTCCATTTCCAAATGTATCATTTGGCAGAAATTTCTTTGTAATTTGTATAAACTGTTTTTTCACATGATTTAATGTTTCAGTATCTGCTTTATAGTTACTGAAGGTCAAAAACCAGGGCAAACACTTGAAAATTCACCCCACTTTTAATTTAATTCAAGGGAAGGAAAAAACTGCAATTTACTCTTCTCTGGCTGTTTGCTTTGAATTAAACTATTATTTGACAAAACAAAGATGAACAAAAATAAAAACAGGGTTTAAAACAAAAAATAGACAAGATGGTCTCTTAATATTTTAGATACAATATTCAGAAAATTAAACAGTTAAAAAAGGATACAACAGTTCTCACTTTGGCAGCACATTTACTAAAACTGGACAATATGGAAAAGATTACCATGGCCCCTATGAAAGAATTTCACGCAAATTCGTGAGGAATTCCATATTTTTTTAATGCACATGGAACTTTCTTTAGAGCAGATCACATACCGGGTCACAAATCAGGTCTCAAGAAGTACAAAAAGACTGAGATTATACCATGCATCTTTTCAGGCACAATGCTTTAAAACTTGAAGTCAACCACAAGAAATAACTTGGAAGGACCACAAATACCTAAAGAGCATCCTACTAAAGAATGAAATGGGTCAAATAGGAAACTAAAAAAGAATTTAAAAAAATACATGGAAACAAATGAAAATGAAAACATGGCAGTTCAAAACCTTTGGGAATACAGCAAAGGTGGTCCAAAGAGGGAAGAATATAGTAATACAAGCCTTCCTGAAAAAGAAGAAAAATATCAAAAGGAGCTGGAGAAAGAATAGCAAATAAAGCCTAAATCCAGCAGGAGCAGAGAAATAACAAAGATTAGATCAGAAATCAATGATACAGAAATTTAAAAAAAAATAGTACAACAGATCAAGGAAACTAGAAGCTGGTTCTTTGAAAGAATTAATAAGATCGATAAATCCCTAAACAGATGTATCAAAAAGAAAAGAGAAAGAATACAAATAAATAAAACCATAAATGAAAGAAGAGAGATGACAACCAATGCCAAAAAAACTACAAACAATTTTAAGAGAATAATATGAGCAATTATATGCCAACAAATTAGGCAGCTGGAAGAAATGGATGCATTCCTAGAAACATATAAACTAACAAAACTGAAACAGGAAGAGATAGAAAACCTGAACAGACTCATAACTAGCCAAGAAATTGAACCAGTAATCAAAAATCTCCCAATAAAAAAGAATCCAGGGTGGGATGTCCTCCCAGCAGAATTCAACCGACATTTAAAGAAGAATTAATACCTGTTCTGCTGAAATTGTTTCAAAAAACAGAAATGGAATGAAAACTTCTAAACTCATTCTAGGAGGCAAGCATGACCTTGATCCCCAATCCAAAGACCTCACTAAAAAGGAGAATTACAGACCCTGTAATATCCCTGATGAACATAGATGCAAATATTCTCACCAAGATATTCGTAAATAGGATCCAACAGTATATTATAAGGAGTATTCACCACAATCAAGTGGGATTTATTCCTGGGCTGCAAGGGTAGTTTGACATCCACAAATCACAAATGTGATATACCACATTAATAAAAAAAAGGAAAAGAACCTTATGATTCTCTTAATAGATGCAGAAAAAGCACTGGACAAAATACAGCATTCTTTCTTGATAAAAACTCTCTGCCATGTAGGGATAGAGTGAATATACCTCAATATCATAAAGTCTTATATGAAAAATCCACTGTGAATATCATCCTCAATAGAGGAAACCTGAGACCTTTTCCCCTAAGGTGAGGAACACAATAGGGATGCACACTATCACTGCTGTTTTTCAACACAGTACCAGAAGTCTTAGCCTCAGCAATCAGACAAGAAAACTATACAAAAAACATCTAAGTAGGCAAAGAAGAAGTCAAACTCTCTCTCTTCACAGATGACATGATATTCTATGTAGAAAACCTAAAATACTCCACCCAAAAGTTGCTAGAACTCATACAGCAACTCAGCAAAGTCACAGGATATAAAATTAATGCACAGAAGTCAGCTGCAGTTCTATACACTAACAATGATGCAGTAGAAAGAAAAATCAAGGATTTGATCCATTTACAACTGCAAAAAAAAAAAAAAAAACCATAAGATACCTAGGAATAAATCTAATCAATGAGGTAAAGGATCTATACTCTGAAAACTATGGAACACTTATGAAAGAAACTGAGGAATACACAAAGAAATGGAAAAACTTTTCATGCTCATGGATTGGAAGAACAAATATTGTTAAAATGTCTATGCTATCCAAAGCAATCTATACATTAAATGCAATCCCTATCAAAAAACCCTGAACATTTTTCATAGAGCTGGAGCAAATAATCCTAAAATTTGTATGGCACTGGAAAAGACCCCGAATAGCCAGAGGAACATTGAAAAAGGAAACCAAAGTTGGCTACATCACAATTCCAGACTTCAAGCTATATTATAAAACTGTATTCATCAAGACAGTATGGTACTGGCACAAAAACAGACACATAGATCAATGGAACAGAATAGAGATCCCAGAAACAGACCCTCAACTCTCTGTTCAACTAATCTCTGACAAAACACAAAAGAATACCCAATGGAAAAAAGACAATCTCTTCAACAACTGGCTTAGGAAAATTGGACAGCCACATGCAGAAGAATGAAACTGGGCCATTTTCTTATACCATACACAAAAATAAATTCAAAATGGATGAAAGAACTAAATGTGAGACAATAATCCATCAAAATCCTAAAGGAAGATACAGGCAACAACCGCTTTGACCTCAGCCACAGCAAATTCTTGTTAGACACATCTCCAAAGGCAAGAGAAACAAAGGCAAAAATGAACTATTGGGATTTCATCAAGATAAAAATCTTCTGCACAGCAAAGAAAATAGTCATTAAAATGAAAAGACAACCTACAGAATGGGAGAAGATATTTGCAAATGTCTTACCAGATAAAGGGCTAGTATCCAAAATCTGTAAATATCTTATCAAATTCAACACCCAAACAATAAAAATCCAGTCAAGAAATGGGCAGAAGACATCAACAGACATTTATTCAAAGAAGAAATACAAATGGCCATCAGACACATGAAAAAATCCTCCATATAATAGGGCATCAGGGAAATACAAATCAAAATCACAATGAAATATGACCTCACACCCATCAGAATGTCTAAATTTAGGAAACAACAGAGGTTGGTGAGGATGCGGAGAAAACAGAACCCTCTTACACTGTTGTTGGGAATGCAAGCTGGTACAGTCACTCGGAAAATAGTATGGAGGTCTGCAAAAAGCTAAAAATAGAGCCATCCTATGATCCAGCAATGGCGCTACTAGGGATTTACCCCAGAGACACAAACATAGTGATTCAAAGGGGCACATGAACCTCAATGTTTATTGCAGCAGTGTCCACAATAGTCAAACTCTGGAAAGATCCCAGATGTCCATTGACAGATGAATGGATAATGAACATGTGGTATATATATACACACATATATAATGGAATATTATTCAGCCATTGAAAAGAATGTAATCTGCCATTTGCAAGGATGAAGATGGAACTATAGGTTGTTATGCTAAGCATAAAGCCGAATAGTATATGATTTCACTCATATGTAGAATTTAAGAAACAAAATAGATGAACATACAGGAAGGAATAGAAAAATAAAATAAGATGTAAAAAGAGAAGGATGCGAACTATAAGAGACACTGACCTCTAGGAAACAAACAGAGGGTTGCTGGAGGAGAGGTGCCTGGGGGGATAGGGTAATTGGGTGATGGACATTAAGGAGGGCACTTGATATAATGAACACTTGGTATTACAAAAGACTGATGAATCACTAAATTCTACCCCTGAAACTAATAATACAGTATATATGAACTACATTGACTTGAAATAAAGAATTTTTTAAAAGTATTTAACAGTCACCATGCATGACACAAATAATTGGTTGAAACATTCTGTATCTTGAGACTGAAATGGATTTTAGCCAAAGTTGCAAAATTTTCTAAGAATGAGATCTATCTGATTCAATGCATCCATTCCTTCCAGACAGTAAACTGTATTGTCTTGATCTTGGTTCCAGTGACATTGTGGATATGGTTCCCAGCTACTCCTTGATGACACTGCAGACTTTCACTGAAGACCTTGTAATATGTGGGCACCTCACTTTAGCCTCAGTACTATGAAGGAGAAGTAGAGCAGTCCCTGTAGCTGTCTTCTGAATATCCATTCCAGAGATTAGATTCAGTCAATCACAGTAATGCATCCACCCTTGCCAGTAATTCATTGAAAAAAGATCAGGAAAGCCATCCCTTGGCTCTCACACTCAGAGCAAATCTTACCTGATAAAAATTGATATTACAATAATGCTATCAAGTTACTTTTGTCATCTTCTTCCTCTTAACCAGTGAAGCCTAGAAGGTTAATATAGTTCTTTACTACCAAATCAGAGGTGCAAGCATCAAATCCATTGAACATCACATTGAATGACTTTGTGTACCACCTCCTCTGCAGACCCTGAGTTTGCCCAGGTGGGAAGCCACCTGTCTCCTGGGAATGGAAAGGGAGTGGGAGGCAGCAGGCCCTCACTGCTTAGAGGTACCTGCATGCACCACAGACAGGGACACCTATGTCTGAGACTGAGAGGAAATGACCTCTGCCTAGTCTTCTGTAGGTAGAGAAAATGGCATGCATTTATTTTCAGAGGACTCCTTCCATAGGTACAAATGTCCTCCTGCTCGAGGAAGGATAAAGCCTGCTGGTTATTTAGGAAATGGTGTGCTGTAAATATGATGCAAAGTCTCTGTTGAAGGACTGACTGAAGAAAGTTCCGCTGCCTGATAGGACTGGCCTCAAGTTCCAGTTCTTCTGCAAATTATACGGCTGGAAACAATGTGTTTGACCCCAAATGTTTTGACCTTTAAAAAATATTGCTGTGTGGGGGCCCCTGGGTGGCTCAGTGGGTTAAAGCCTCTGCCTTCGGCTCAGGTCATGATCCCAGGGTCCTGGGATCGAGCCCCGCATTAGGCTCTCTGCTCAGCAGGGAGCCTGCTTCCTCCTCTCTCTCTGTCTGCCTCTCTGCCTACTTGTGATCTCTGTCTGTCAAATAAATAAATAAAATATTTTAAAAAAATATATTGCTGTGTGGATTCCAATGACTGTCATGAAATGAGAACATTTGTAAATATGGACAGCATGCTGCCAGGCTCTGCCAGTTTATAAACTTCTCAAGGTGGGCTCCCTATTCTATGGGAAGTTGGTTTGATTCTTGACTCCTTATGGAACTTTCTGTGACAGATTAAAAATGGTCACAAATTCTTAGACACTGCTCTCCTTTAGAGTTCGGATTTATGTTGCTCCTCCTGAATATGGGTCTGCTGTGAACTGCTTTGACCCCTAGAAACATGGCTATACTAGTTACTCTTCTAGTTTTGGGGTCAGGCCTTAAGACATTGGTGACTTCCATTTCCTCTTACTTGAAAAAGTCGCTCTTGGAGACCCAACAAGCAGTGAGAGAGACAACCTGGTGGGACCTGAGGTTCCATGAAAGGAGATAGGTGCCTAACAGAATAGTCCCCAAGTATTCCTGGCCCTAAACTTTTGAGATATTCTGATTGAGGGTCCAGATAGGTTTGGGGAGCAAAGGTGAGTTGTCCCAGCAAAAACGGTCTAAAATCTCAAATCTGTAAACATGGAGATAATTATTACTGTTTCAGAACAGTGTCTTAGCATCTGCATGTAGTAACTGACACCTGGAATGTGGGATAAGAAGTTTTAAAGAGGGCTTAGACTTACTTTAAATATCTGTGGAAGAAGCTGGTCAAGTGTAAGGAGGGGGAGTTAGAGTGTCAGGGGTCATTCTAACCAGCATGAACCTACTGGTTCAGGCAGACACAGCTGATGTTTGCAGGGAAATCTGAGAGCCATGTACTTCTAGCTAGCTGTGGAGGTAGGATGGTGATGGGAGCCTTGGAGAGGGCTGTTGGCTCTGTGAGAGATGGCTTCCCCATCTCTGCCCATCCATAGCCTGGGAGCTGGTCTAGCAGGGCTGGCTGTCGGGAATAAGAGGTGGAATGGATTGAGGAGTGCCTGCCCAGGCATATCTGTGTCAGCCCTCCTAGCCTGACTATGAAAGTCTTCCCAAAGTCCTGTAAAAGTTCCTCCTTTGATTCATTGTTACCTGAAACAATACTGAGAAGGCAATTCTAGAAAACATATTTCTTAGCACAGTACACTTGTTGCAGTAAAATCCAGCATATGTACAACACACAGCACAGTGGAAGTCACAGAAAAAGTACATGTTTTTCCCCCTTAATTCAGGTGGGTCACCATTTGTCCGTAGTAATGATTATATTTGATTTATCAAAACTTGTTAAAGATTTAAGACCAACTTCTTTCCGTTTGAGGTTGCTACAAATAAAAGTCTGAAATACAAAGAACTGAAGTTAAATGTAAATGTAAATGTCCAGTTTATAAAGAACTGAAAAATGAGTTTTGTTTTCTTTCTGGTAAACACTGCTTTGGAGGACATGCGTAAGTTGGGAAACCAAAATGGGATTTTTTATGTTTCCACCTTGAATTACAAGAAAACTTGCACTAGAAGCTACCTTGACCTCTTTGCAGATAGAGGAAAGAGAGAGAAGGCAAGACCTTCACCCCAGTGTGGGTTCCTCTCTGAGGACAGAAGCCAGCAGAATGTCTTATGAACCAGAACACAGCAAAAAGGAGCAAGGAACAAGCTTTCATGCCATCAAGGCACAGTAACTCCATGCATTAATAAATTTGCATCTCTGGCCAGCCTAAACCATTCCTGGGACTTTAAAGAAATGGATGGGAACTGGAAGTGTTCATGGAAGGTCTCTATCCCCCATCCCAGCAGTATGAAAGTCAAACGTATCTCAGTGCCTATGTTTCATAGGAACACATACAGGTTAATTGTATATTTCCCTTTTAACTCATAATACTATAGAATAACATATATCCAACACACAAGGGAGAAACTTATGTAAAACAGAAGTCTTCAGAGGACTAATTTTCAAACTGCTTAGGCAAGAGTACATTTTTAAATGATTATTTTAAATGCAAATAACAATTAGATTTGATGTTCACAAGGGAAAAGATTATAGTCAAATATGATATGACAGTTTTCAATTTTATCCATGGAAAAATAACCATAAAGAAAATACGAGGGGCGCCTGGGTGGCTCAGTGAGTTAAGCCACTGCCTTCGGCTCAGGTCATGATCCCAGGGTCCTGGGATGGAGTCCTGCATCAGGCTCTCTGCTTAGCAGGGAGCCTGCTTCCTCCCCTCTCTCTGCCTGCCTCTCTGCCAGCTTGTCATCTCTCTCTGTCAAATAAATAAATAAAAAATCTTAAAAAAAAAAAAGATTTACATAAAAAAAAAGAAAATACGATAGCTTATTAGAAGAAAGCATTGAGTTAAAAATAACATAATGTAGGCAAATTAATATGTTAATTTTTAAAATAGCAGCTGAAGTGAGTAGGGATTGTACAGACTGTACCAGGAACTTTTCGTAAATAAGAGAGTAAGGCTTTATATTTGGTTATATTCTCTCAAGCCATCTTGCTAAACTCCAATAACTGAAGAATATATCTTAGGATGAGGCTTTATTCCTCTGACTTACTCTCTTTATTATACAATTTTAACAACTCCATTCAGGTATAGTTGATATTCAATAAACTATACTGTTTAAATATACCATTTGACACATTAACCTTAAGGGTACACTTGTAAAGTCATCACCACAATCGAGACAAGGAGCATGCTCACAGTGATCTTCCAGAAGTTTCTTCCCTGTGATCCCTCCCAAAGCAGTTCGACATTTAATTCCATGGTAGTGACTGACGGTACTCTCCCTCACCTCTTTGGAACGTGCTGTGGTTGGTTTGTCTTGCTTCTTTCCCTCCCTCTCCCCTCTCCTTACCACTCTTCTCCTCTTCCCTCTCCTCTCCTTTCCTTTCTATTTTTTTTCTTTTACTTTCACTTTTTAGTAAGTGTGAAGAGGCGTATAGCCCAGGCTTAATTTGCATTTTCTAATAACTAACAGTGTTGAACATGTTTCTATATGCCATCCATATATCTTCTGCTATAGTATCTGGTCAAAATCTTTTTCCATTTATTTTTACTTGTTTGTTTTCTTATTTTTGAGTTTGAAGTACTCTCTGTATATCCTGGATAAATGATTTCTATCAGATCTATGATTTGAAAAAAATATTTTCCCAGACTGTGGATTGTCTTTTCGTTCACTAGAGAAAGAAAAAATTATCATTTTTTTAAATGTACCATTTCTGAAAATACTTTGTTCAACCTCGGCTTGAACAAAGATCTTTTCAGAAAATGCAGTTTTAGGCTTCATATTCAGCTTCATGCACCATTTTTTCATTAATCTCTGTATACTGTGTTAAATATGGGTTGAAGCTTATTTTTTTCACATAGAGATACACAATTGTTCAGCACCTTTGTTGAAAAGATGATCCCTTCTTCACTGAATTGCCTTTTCACTTTGTTGAAGTTGAGTTGCCCTTATGTGTGTCTACTTGTGTTCCATTTATCTGTTTGTCCATATTTATACCAATATTACATTGTCTTGATTACTGTGGCTTTATAGTAAGTCTGGCAATCAGGCATTGTAGGTCCTCCAGCTTTTCTTTCTTTTTATCTGTTGGTTTGACTATTCTATGTCTTTACATTTCTATATAAAATAGAAAATCTATATAAAATAGAAAATCACTTTTTAAATTCTACCAATATGCATGTTGGAATTTTAATTGGAATTGAATTGAATTTCAATTCAATTGAATGGATTCAGAAAGAAATGATGTATTAATGATATTGAATGATCCAATGCATGGAAAAGGGGTTCTATTTCCTAATAATTTTTCTATGTCATGTTTACTGTCTTCATTTTTTAAGTCTTATACATCTTTTTCAGATGTATCTCAATGTAGTTCATATTGTTGATGTTATTTGATATATTTTTTTAAATTTCGATTTTGATTGCTTTCTGAAACAAAATACAAATATTTATTTTTGGTTTTCTTTAAAGAATTTTTTTAGAGTAGTTTTAGGCTTGCAACAAAGTTGAGAGGGAATTACAGAGATTTTTCCATAGACGCTCTAGTCCTAAAACATGCATAGCCTTCCCCATTATCAACATCAAAAGAATGGTACATTAAATACCAAGGATGAACCTGCAGTGACACATCATGATCACCCAAGTCCATACTTGACTTAGCGTTCATTCTTGATGTAGTGCATCCTGTGGTTTAGAACAAATCCATAACCTTCATTATAATATTACATAGAGTATTTAAATTACACTAAACATCTTTGTGCTCTGCCTATTCATCTGCACCCCACCCCTCACTCCTGAAAATCACTGACCTTTTTACCATCCCCATAGTTCAGACTTTTCCAGAATGTCATATAGTTGGAACCACACTGTATATGGCCTTTTCAAATTGGCTTCTTTCACTTAGTAATAGGCATTTAAGGTTTCTCCCTGTCTTTTCGTGGCTTGGTGGCTCTTTTCCTTTTAGCACTGAGTAATATTCCATTATCTGGATGGATCACAATTTCTTTATCCATCACCTACTGAAGGACATCTTGGTCATTTTCAGGTTTAAGCAATTAATGAATAAAGTTTCCATGAACATCTGTGTGTAGGTTTTTGTGTGGACACAAGTTTTCAGCCCCTGGGAATCTATAGCAAGGAGCGTGATTGCTATATCGTATGGTAAGAGCATGTTTGGTTCTGTAAGAAACAGTCTTTGGGAGTGGCGGTACACTTTTGCAGTCCCTACCAACATGCAGGAGTCGCTGAGCTCCACATCCCTACCAGCATTTGTTGTCAACATTCCAGATTCTGGCCATTTTCATAGGTGTGTAGTGGTATCTGGTGTGGAGCACATTTTCATATGTAATTTGCCATCAGTATATCTTCTTTGGTGAGATGTCTATTAAAGTCTTTGTCCATTTTATCAGGTTAATGGGGAAAGTAAAAACATAGAGCAACCACAGCCTAAGGAACATGTTTACAACAAAAAATGATATAGAATGTAATATCTTTCTCTATAAATTTTAAAAATAAAATGCTAATAATAGTTGTCTATTGATCGAAACTGGTTTCTACTCCCTTTCCATGAGTTGGAAGAGGTGTTTTTGTTTTCTTTCTTTCTTTTTAGGTCATTATTGAAAGAGAATTACCAGTTAAGTCAGTATTATCTTGTTACTGGAGAAATGAGGTCATGCCTGCTCCAAAATATTGATTATTTGCATTAAATACATTTCCTTGCAAATATGTCCACAGGAGGTTACAAAGTAAATTTGAGCAAACCAGCTTAGATATGGATTATGTACATACAAACCAACTAAGGGTAGAAAAGAAGGCTGAGGCTGTTCCAGAGGAATTATTTGAAAAGAAGCAGGTTAGGTTGCTCCAAGAGAGGATCATAAGCATGTTGTTAATGGACACGACTTCTCTTGCAGAATGGCACATCTACATTCTTGCAAGAACACAGCCAGTGAGCTTCCAGAAGTTGAGACATGATTTGAAGAACTGCTACAGTAGCTTTCTGGTACTCTCTGGCATTTGCTTCAGAACCAGTAAAACCCCCAAATCATTTCCATTGTCATGGAACTTGGATCAATTCTATGTTCTTTGACTCTTTTTCCCTGGAGAGTTTTACTGTTGGCATCATTTAGGAAATAAACTTGCCTGATGAAATTATAGGGTCCTAGCTCTGTTTTTGAAACTAAGGAAAACAGTTGTTTCAGAGGGCAGCCAGCCATAGTGACCATATAAAGGGATATGGTTGTCTTGGCATTGGATAATTTATTTAAGTTCCAATTAAAATTATTGGTGTAAGCAAAGGTCCCCAGGGCTTATGTGCTCATTTAATCTGTTTAATGTGCTTATTAAACTACACAAATCCCTTGCAAGATCTAAGAATGTGATTTCCTTTCTTGTTGAACACATAAAAATATCTATCCATGATCAGTTTATTTCCATAACATAAGTTTTTATATTGCACGTTGACTCTTTTTTAATGCTACAATCAGGGAATAAAG
Organism: Mustela nigripes; assembly: GCF_022355385.1. NCBI lineage: Eukaryota > Metazoa > Chordata > Mammalia > Carnivora > Mustelidae > Mustela > Mustela nigripes. Next base: position 124,485,027 of record NC_081560.1, read on the forward strand.
CCAATATTTTCCTTACAACTCACCCATTTATAGTGAATTTTTGTCATCAGCATTTATGGTAAATCCAGCAGGCATAACTTCTTTACAACATATGCAAATAGTCATTCTTAACATGGTTCATTTTGTATACCAATTATATAGAAATACATAGAAAGAGACAATTTATGTATACAGCCATTATGAATGTGCACGTGTTATCTTTATGTGGATAGACTATGCCCTATGGGGGAGAAAATACACGTGGTCTGTAGAGTTCAATCCTTATGAGAGTCTTGGAAAGCTATCCCTTATATAGCAAACGCTTACTGCTTAAAGCTTCCCACTCATTCTTCTTCAAACATGGCACTCCTCAATCATTCTGTAACATCAGGATCCCCCAGGCCACAATTCCAGAATTTCTGATTTAGTAGATTTGAGGTAGAGGCCCCAGATTTTCCTGCCCGGGGGGCCCCCAGTGGTGATGACCCTGCCATCCTTGTTCAGGGAGTCCACTTTTAGAACCGCCCGCTCCAACACAGGAAGTGATTTCCAGCTCAGGCCTTTCTCACGTCCCATTTCCCACACCTGGAAAGCTCTGCCCCAGGTACGAATCCCTAGTACCACTCAGGTTCATTCAGTTGTCCCATTCTTGGTAATAGTTTTCCTGACAAATGGTCTAAAGTAGCACTCCTAGGACTATCCTGATAAATTTTCTACAGAATTTTTTTTTCTCTCTCTGTCTCTGTATGTCTCTCTCCCACTTTTGAACACACATTCATACACACACATAATAAAAACATATGTTTACATATTCAATAATATAGAGTATACTTATAAATAATTAAATCAACATAAAGCTAGTTTTGTTTATTCACTTACTTGTATATAATCTGCCTTCCCTGCTAGAAGGTAATATCCTCAAACAGAGGATTTTGTTTGCTTGTTTGCTACCATAACCTCAGCAAGTTGAACAAAGCCTGCCACATAAAAGATCTCCAACAAATACTTATTCGATGAATGCATTATTGTAAATCTGTCCATACTCCCTTTCAAAAAAACAAAAACAAAAAGCGAAGCTGAGACAGTTGTGGAGACTGAAATCTGAGGGCCAACAAAAAGCTAGAGGAATAGTCAAGTCAGCTGGCCTTTATGGTGCAAGGAACCATGCAGGGAGTGGACATGAGCCATGGGATAATACTTCTTGGGGCTCAGCTCTGATGACAACACTTGCCAACAGTGAACAGTCTCGGTTTCTATACCCATGCAATGGGGATGATGATTACCACACGGCTATGATGACTCAGTGAGATAGAGTCTCTAAGATCCACGTGTTCGTGTGAACCCTAAAGATCTCCCATGGAAACGATGCAGTTGCTTTTCTCTTGACATAGTGACAAGAAGTACCATTATGATGGCATTAACACAGTGCTTGAGTCCCCCAGACCCTCAGCATCATACACAGGAGGGCAATTCCCGTGGAGAAGATGTACATTCACAATACAACTATGTCAATCACATTATGCATTACATATATCCATTCTCCATCCCTTGGGCCATGTGCAGAGCACTCCTCTTTGTCCCTTGACTCTGGGCTTGGCCATAAACTTAAGCCAATGTGCTGTCTGCAGGCCTGATGTTCTCATGAGCTTGCAAAGTGGTACTTTGCATGGTACTGTCTCTCTGGTACTCTGCCAGGGGAATTACATGTTCAGGGTGGCCTGGAAGCCTCAGAAGAGGATGACAGACATATGGAATAGAGTCACCCAGATGAGCCTGTATACTAAATATAGATTTATTGTATCTTAAAAGGATTTTATGGATCATGGAATCAATTGATATAACATCATATAGGAAAGTACATTCAGAGCATCTTCTAGATGATAAACTGTCTGAAGTGTACTTATTCCTCTTTTGGGAAAACATATTTTCATACCAAAGAAAGTGTGTTTAAATTAACACTCTTTCATGGGTTTGCTATGAACTTTCAACGGGGTGATGGAGGCATGAGGACTACTCTCAGTCATTATCGTATGCATGTACTAGGCACAGCACTAGGTCCTACAGCTCTCCTTGGCTTATGAAACAGAAATTACTATCATTCTCACATGTCTCACATACAGTAACTGGATTTATAGAAACTTAGGGACTTGTCCCTGGCCAAGCAGCTAGGAGTTGTTTGGGGCCTCTCTTAGTCTGGAGCCCACAACACTGACTACATATCTGGGCTGCAGCCTAAATGCATTGTTCTCTTCTTCCTGTTTCCCTCCTTTCTAAGTCCACTCCAAAAAAAACTGCCCAATATTTAGCATTCAGTAAACTTTCTTGATAGTTTTGCTTTTAAGAGAAATAAATATGTCATACATATGTTGGTTTAATTATTTTTAAAATTAATTTCTAAAAAATGTTTTTGCTGTTTGCATGTGCAGGAGGTGGGGGTTCCTCATATAGCTGAAAAGTTACGGACTTCTTTAAGGTCATTAGCAGAAATTAAGTTTTCTCAGATTATCACATTTTATAATGCCAATGGAATATTACCTGCAGCCTCAGTTATTATGTAATCGTCCTCTGGAGAGTGTTAACACCTAACTTTCTTCAGTATCAAAGATAGACTTACACATTATTAGAATAAGCCAAAATACTTCAAAGAAGTATTCCTTCCAAAAAGAGGAGGTTCAAGACCAATATTTTATATATTCCCAAAGAGGATGTCTAAAGTATTTGGAAAAAAATTTTTTGAAGGAAAAAATTAAGTGCAGGTTTTCAGATTAATGTATGGTGATTTCATATCCTACTTTCCTTGTAATTAAAACATGCTCCACCCTTTCTTGATCCTCCTTTTCTATTATTGGAATTGTCATATTCTTCACAACTTGATGGATCAATCCTCTCCATTTAAAATCACAAGGCGGTTCTCTCATTTTTTCTTAGACATTTGGACTATTTCTTCCTGTCTTGATCAGATAATGTTCAGGATACTCATGCATACCAGTAATTACATAGTTGATAAGTATGTTTATGCTTTAATGTTTGGTTTATACCAGCCTGCTGTCATTCCACATAAGTCGATGGCAGTGTGAATACTCATTTTAGAAAACAGCCTACCTGGAAATGCAGGCATGAATTGTGTTTTCTTAGTCAATTATATGTCAGCCTTGGAAAATATTGAGCATAATTTTACAAATGCTTATCTTTGTGGGGCGATTACTTTGAGAATTTGACATTTGTCATTAAGTGATATTGCCAGAAAAAATTCTTGTACTCTAACCAGAAAATAGTTTCACTAATTATCATAAGTCACTAGGAAAATCAATAGGTGTATAACCCATGCCGTGGTTCATGTGAGACCCACAATTCCAAGGGAAAGAATTTAAAGGTTCAAACATATACTGACATAGCTGGTATAAGCCAGTTTGGATGGAAAAATTACAGTCCTCGAAGGGAGAAGACTTCTCTAACATGAAGGACACTGTTTTGTGGAGCAGAGTGAGGGCAGGCTTGCAGATTGGAAGCAAGGAGTGGATCCCAGTAAGGTCTCATACTGCACTAGCATCTCTGGCCCTCCAACCCAGCTTTTTGGGGTAATTTCCTATGCAAGGAAAGACAGAGAAGTTTGCTTAAACTGAGAGCCTAACACAATATATAGGTGCCCCCTCTGTGTTGAAGGAGCCTAAACCTCCCCCAGGAAGCCTGGATGTTCCACGTAGGAGCCTTGGGTAAGTCCCAGGCTTGGGTAAGGTCCAGCGGCAACAAGGACCTGGTCCCTTCCCATCCAGATGTTTTTCCCTGCTTCTTTGCTGAAGGTCTGCATGCCATTCACTACAGGATTCCCAGGTGTCTACAGATATTCACAGCATCAGAACTGAACCCAGAGGCAGAAGGCCAGGATCGGGAGTAAAGTGGGATTTACAGGCGGGAGCTATTCTGTTTCTCAAAGAAAGAGTATTCTTTTCCAGAAGCTTTCAAATCTCATTGAACAGAATTGTTCACATGTCTAGTTCTAACTGTCTGGGTAATTCAGAAGGAAACTATGTGCCTTTCCACGTTTTACAGTAGAGGTAAGCAAAAAAAAGAACAGATTTGGGATTTTTTTTTTTTTTAATTGGTTGCAAACATTACCTCCCACAAACTTAGCTCTGGGCTCCACAGTAGCAGAGGAACAGAAGAGATGGCTAGAAGGGGGTTCCCTAGACAAGTAGTACAGTGAGATAAGGCGTGGAGACCAGGAATGGCAAGTAGGAAACTCTAGGCAGTGGTGAGATGACAGGAAGGTCAAAGCCAGGCCAACTGTCTGGTAAAGCATTTGGGCAAGCTGCTTCAATGACATGTGTGTTCTGTCAATTACTCATGTATGATAATATAAAGATATAAGGTAAAGGATTGCAGCCTTGCCTTTAGTTGTATGGTTAATCAGTCAGTAGGAGAGTTCTAGGATTCCTCTTGTTGTCCACACCCTGTGTAGTCCTCTCCTAATTGGGTGTGGGGAGGATCCCTTAACATGATGGGCATCACTCTTGTGATTAGGTTACATGGTCAAGGTAAAGGATTCTGCAGATGCAGGTAGGTCCATTAGCAGTTAATTTTGCATTAATCAAAAGGAGATTAACTGACCTACTCAGAAGGGCACAAGGAAGCCTGTTTTGTTTTTGTTTTTGTTTTGTTTTGTTTTCCCTGCCTGTGGGGATAGCAGCTCCCAGGAGCTGATGTCTCAGTCCTATAGCTGCAAGGAGTTGCCTCCTGCCAATATCCTCCACAAAGGTGGCTGAGGAAAATGCTACCCCGGCCAACACCTTAATTCCAGCTCTGCGAGACTTGGAGCAAAGTGCCCAGAACATATGAACATATGAACCAACATATGAGTGTCCATTTGAGCTGCTTAATATGTACTTAAAAGTATTTGGGTTAATATTCTCCCTATATCAGACATTTAGAGAAACACTGGCCCCATATGCTCTATGTCAGCCAATGAGTGTGCCTCTCCTCCCATAGAAGACAATAACAGATGGGCTGTGGTCCTTTTTCTTTTAGTGAATAAAATAAAGTTCTCATTGAACACTGCCATTTTAAATTCACAATTACATTAAATAGGTGCTGACATATGTCCTTTTTATTGAAATTTATTTGTTTAGCAATGTCTTACTGTTATTTTTTTCTGTATAAGCAGTGTTTAAAACAATATATCCAAACAGAATATAACATATGTAGATTTAAGTATTTAAGGAATTCTTCATATTTATGTGTTTAAAAGTTGGAGAACAAGCACCTGCTATCCTCTTCAGGATTTCCTAGTTACTGCCTTTTTCAGTATAAAACAGAAATTTTAGAGAAGTTATAGCAAGAAGTTAAAATTTATTTACCTTGTTCAGCACTATTAATTAATCATTTTGTGACCAATCATCACCCATATGATTGATCAGACATATTATTGCACAGCAGACAAGATCCTATTCTCTTCTCATACATTTGATTTAGAATCTGATATATTTAGCACTATCAAATCAAGGGAGAAAGGAGAAATTTACTATGAAATAACAGTTAACTGTTAGCTTATTTAGAAAGACCTGAGATTTTTGGAAACAATCTTCTGACTCAATTAATTAGCTAGTTTGACTGTAACCAAATTCCAACTGGAAAGGACTAGCTATTACCTGTGTAAAGACCAAGGAGGGTGAGTAGCTCCACTGGGTCTGTTATAGTTCTATTATTGACTATCACAGAAATGGAAGTTTGTTTCTTCTGTGTCTTATGTCCTACCACAGAGTCAGGTGGCTCTTCCTTGTGTTAAAGTTTATATTTTGCAACATGGAGGAGCACAGCTTTCCCTCCCTGAACCTCTCATCCTCATTCTCAAATGAGCCTTCCTCTGAGAGGCCTTCCCTGTACAGGCTTCGGGGTTAATTAGATGTGTGCATGTGGGGAGACAACACATACCTGTCAGAAGAGAATTTCCAGGTGACACTTACTTCCTACTTTCCATCTTCTTTGAACTAAACCAAGGCTAACTTTCAGTTCATTAGCTCTGAATATGAATGGATATTCTGTCGTCATGCCAAGAGGCAGATCTGTTTGGTAGCCGTGATTTGGAAATAGTAGAAATGTAGGGGCTAAGATAGCATTTCTTCCTGCCAGAACTTGTATTTCCATTGAAATTGGCTTGTGCTTAACTTTAAGTGGTTTCATTTTATTAGGATAGTATGACCAGCTTGACCCCAAAACCTAATCTTCACTGTGCATCTGCGTGTACTCACGGATCTCTGTTTCAACGCTGTAGTATTTTATACGAGAAATCAGGAAGCTCCCATGATGTAGATCTATGTATGCATTTACCACCTGTTTAAGATGCTTCAGAGGACAGAGGAATATGAAATAAATAAATCTGTTCCTTCAGTGACATAAAAATTTACTTGAAGAAACTAAACAGACTATCCAAATACACAGAAGATTGAGAGGTCCTGGGTCAGATGGACAGAACTGGCAAAGTCTTTCTTGAAAAAGAGATTATTTTAAAGGGCTAGTAAGTGCACAGGATGGAGGAGACCAGGAGGGATTGGAAAAGAAAGTCAAGGGTGATTGGCAGGGCAGGAAAGCACAACAAGCCAGTCTTGTGTGCAGATCATGAGCTTTGCTGGTTTGCGTGAACCATGTGGACAATGAAGGAAAATTGATGATTATGGAATGCGGCTCCTAAAGAAGACTTGACAGAACACTGTGCCATATGTTTTTAGATGGATGACTTAAATGAAGGGAGTTTTGAGATAATAATGGTAATAGCTAACTTTCACTGCATGCTCATCCACTTTATGAGCAAATTATTTCAGTTAAGGCTCACCCAACCATCTAAGGTGGGCGCTGTCCTTACCTGCACTTTGTCTAAGTAGGAATGGAGGCACGGGCTGTGGACAGCCTGCTGAGCTTCATACAGTGTTGATGCAGCGAGCACTCAGAGGTATAGTTGTTATGCAGATTTGATAGCCATTCTCCATTTATATAGGTTTGTAAAGATTTGGTGATCTTCCTCTTCTGGCTACAGGAAGAGTCTACACCCTTACAGATAGAGATTTCCCTTTTAAATGTAAATTTCCCCCATTGAATGTTAATGTATAGTCTTTTCAAAGAGCTTCTCCTGTGCCTGCAATTTCTTAAAGTCATCAGCCTAAAATAATGTTTATGCCAAAGAGATATATTTCAAGCTGGCAAATTCCACTTCCCTTCAATAGTTAGGATCAGAATACACAAAGAGGCCATGCATTCTAACAACTGGCTGCTTTATAGTCAGGAGTTAATCTCAGACCAACTTTGTTTACATGATTTTTAGACCTATTTACTCTATCACCCATCATTAATACTCTACAAAAATGCATATCCTGTCAGAAATTAAAGTAAAATTAACATGGCTAAGTTAACTGCTCACCTACCCACTAGGTTGGTAGAAAACATCATTTGGCTTTCAGGGAGCTTCTCTGAAATAAATTGTCCCCTTGGTGAAGCCTCAATGGCTTTCTGGTTGACACCTAATTCCCCTAATACCTCATCCTCATTGTTAACACCCTGCGTGCCTGCAGCCAGACTTATCCCTGACATGGTCAATGTTGCATCAAAAGTGTTTATGAGAGCACTTGAGGGTAAAGTGCCTGCATATACAAATAGAAAATTGTCTCTATTTTATCTATCAGCATAGCCTGAGGAAAAAGTTAATTGTAACTCGTAAAATATGTTCTGCGATCAGGTCATCAGCTTTGCCTTGTTGATTTAATGAATATGAAATTACAGCTGTGTTAGAGAGTTTTATTTACCCACCTCTTCTCATTAAAGGTAGACACTGAAAATAATTGAAATGACTGGGCACGTCACACTGAAGGGTGTCGGGAGGCTCGACGTTGCTGAGCAAATCGTGGTAGTGTCAGGACTGTGTCTTGTGTTCATAAATATTATATTCAACAGCATGTATTTGTTTGACCACCGGCTCTCTGCCAAGTATGATGCCAGGTGTTCAGAAAACAAAAGGAAATGGCTTCTATCTCAAGGAGTTTATAGCCTGGAAGGGAGGTGAACCAGTATAAAAGCTGGTAAGATGACCATGCTGTGGTTAAGACCAGAGAAAGGCCACAGTCCCCTCAGGAGGGCAACTCCCATGACGGCTGTGTTTAGAGGAAAATCCTCAAGCTACATCTGTGCCCTCCACAAGGTGTCTAAATTCCCTAAGTTAAAGACTATATGAACTTGTGCTCCAAACATTCTCTCCCAGCATACATTGCTATCAGTACCCTCTGCTAATCACAGTGGTTTTCAGGGAACCCAGAGGACTGATCTAGTGCTGCCTAGAATAAGACATCATGGGTATGATGGTTCTATAGAGGTTCTATTCATCATTCCTGGCCTACAATTATTTGTACTGACATGAGAAACAAAGTCAGGAGAAAAATGATTAAATCTCCTTAATACCTATAGCTCATTGACAAGTCCTTGAAACAGGCAGAGTGACCTTTCCTCCAGGGACTCAGTGGCCTGGATGTTGACACTTTGCTGAGAGCAACAGGCAATCTTAGCCTGACCTCCAGGATCTTATAAGTCTACTTTAACATATAAAAATTCCTTTGGAAACTTCCTTTATCTTCACCCATACAAGATACATGTTGGCAATCATCCCCCAAGTATATGACCCACTGGTATACATCTGAAGGGTCTCAATGAGTAGAAGACAGGCAGGGCTAGGAAGGGGCCTATGGGTCAGGCTCACAGAAATCCCAGAAATGCTGAGGCCTACCAATACCAGAAATAAGAGAACAAGCCAGACCACCTGGCCCTGGGCATCAAAGGTGAGGTCTTTTTATGGCAGTCACGTTGTGACCAGACCCCAAAGAAGAAGTAAGCCATTAAAGATGCTCTCACCAGCCCTCACTCAAACCAAGACATCACAATAATGATGATACCACAAGCTTTCTGGTCAGTTCTAAATAAAAGACTGTTGGTGAGGTCAACATTGGCAACTGGGTGGGGACCCCTCTCACTCCTGAGAGCTTTTCCTGCATCCTTGCATATTAAACTCTATAGCTTTACTCACTCTCCTTTGTGAGATTCGTTCTTTGACTCCATGAGACAAGAACCTTGCTCTCCTGCTTCAGTATCTCATTTTAATTATTATTTTATTGTTAATATATAAAAGCACATTAGTACAATGGCATTAGTGTATAATTTGCAAAAAACATATTAGACAAGTTGGTCTATGCTTATTTTATTTTTTTTAACTCAAAAAATATGAGATCATACAGGTTTAGAATACAAAAAAATCGTGACTTCTCAAATCACTTCAGATTTCCTTTGTTAATAATATGAATGTTAATTTCCTAAATGTCCTTTAATTTCCAGCATTCAGAATAATAATGTGATGCTAATGCATTATTTGTGTCCAGACACTGCATGGTGAGTTCTACTATGAAGCATGTAGTATTATTAGGCCACTTTTAGGGATGAAACATTGGAGTCCTGACTTGTTTAATGTTCTTGAGTTCATAAGTGGCTCAGTTTTACGATCAAGCTCTTCAGAAGCAGGCTTCACAGTCTGGCCTCCAGTTGAAAATCTTAAACTGCCCATGATTCATATAAGACACGTGAAACACAGTCACTCTTAACCTGTTCTCTTTTGTCCCGTGTCTCTAAGATTAAGGTATTTTACCAATAAAAGGCATTTAAGTAGGAAAATTGAAATGGATGATTATTAGATAAGAGTGACTCTATAACCTCCAGGAAAATATATCTGTGTGGATCCCTAGTAAGTAAGGAAAAGAGAAAGATATAAACTAAAAAGCCTTTTCTTTTTAGCAGAATTCATTCCACTTTTATTTTAATTTAATTCATCAATACAGTTAAAATAGTATAGTACATTTAGGACTTGACAGTGAGACAGGGAAAAAGGCTCCATGAAAAATAGCTTTTTGCTACTTTTCCTGCTTCTGTTCTTGGGAGTACCTGTACCTTACACTGGGCCTGTACTGTAGATAACTACGTCTTCCTCCTAAGGGTCGAGGAGTTAATGACTGACTCTTTTGGAGTCTCCCAGCACAGCAGATAACATTTGAGGAGTGACTGCAGGAGGTCCTCATGTATTCCAGACCACCATTACCAGACATCTCAATGCCAAGACTCCTGGGGCCGGGGAGTAACTGACTTATGGAGGATACCTGAGAGGACACATCCACCAGACCATAATCCTCAATAAAACCCCCAGACATCCAGCAAAGGAGAGACTCCATCTTCTTTCTTTCTGAGTCTCCCAGACACTCTGTCTTCGATTCAGTAAACTTTGCTTTCATTTCCTCCTGACTCACATTTAATTTTTATTCTGCATGAAGCCAAGAAGCTCTTGGCTAGTCCAGTAGGATCCCCTCTGAGTCATCGGACATGGCCTGCCTACCTCCAAAGCATCAAAACACATATCCATTTACAGAATGAAAGGATAATAAGAGAATAAATAAATGAGACCTGCCTCGTACAAACCCTTCCACTCCCTTTTCTCTCTTGGAACTTTCCCAGGCAGAGTCACAGACATTAGGCTCGCTGTATCTATTTACCAACCACTGGTGTTCCCATTCACCTTCCCACAGTTTGTATCTTTGTTTCTTTCCTGATCCCTAATGAAACTGATTCTAGTTGTGTTGTTTACAGCCTCCCTGGAGCAGTCTCCTAGGCAGTCTTACTTCTGAGAGTTTACTTTCAGCAAAGGCTTTCTTGATATTGTAGGGGAGGAAAAATAATTTTCCCTTTACCTTTCTAGGTTCTTGGCTGAGACTTCCCAGTGACAACAGACAGATTAAGAGGAGAAAAACAAGCAGAAGTTTCATAACATGCACACCTCCTGTATACATGAGAGATATCCAGGAAAATAGAGTGACTTAAGTAGCACCTCCAACTAAAGACAAAAAAATTCTGGCAGGGAGGGGAAGCAGTTTGGGGGAGCTGACCAGGAAAACCACAGTAAACAAGGGTAAGGTTGATGTGCAGATATAAGTCCTTAGCTTCCCCACTGTTGAGAGTTTTTAGAGATCCAGTTATCTTTCTCTTACAGGGATGGGGAGAGAGACACCTTCACAAAGGGAGATGGAGATTTCCCTTGTAAATGTCTCACAAAATGGTAACTTCTCAGTTTTCTGAGTTTTTCTTTCTTATCTTTCTTTCTTTTTAAAGATTTTACTTATTTATTTGAGAGATACAGAGATGGTGAGAGAGAGCAAGAATGGGGGAGGAGAAGAAGAAGAAGGCTCCCTGGTGTGGGACTGGATCCCTGGATGCTGGGATCATGATCTGAGCCAAAGGCAGAAGCTTAACCATCTGAGCCACCAAGGCGCCCCTTGTTTCCTTTTATTTATTTATTTTTAAAAATAGCAGTTTAAAATAATCCTTATGCCAAAAGGGCATATTTTGGGGTGATATATTTGCTCACTTTCAAGAGAAATAAGATAAATTCAAAATGGTATATTTAGTATGGCAAAGTATGAGAAACAGAAAATAAAAAAATCACAAAGGTGATTATCTTTTTTCATTTTTGTAAATTTATTTCCCAAGCTTGATTTCATTCAGAGCAATTTGCATTTACATTTTTTTTTTGCACATAGACATCAGCCTATAATTAAGAGTAAAAAAATCAAACTGATATCAGCTTATCTTCTTTATAATACATTTTTTAAAAGCTTATAAGATCTGGTAGTCAATACCCTTTTCATTAAGTGTGAAGTCTATTTGTTCTAAATGTGTCCTTTAAATGGAAATGAGGGAATAAAAAAAAAAGACACCTTTAGCTGATAGGACTGGATGAGAAAGCCAATATCTTTGTTTATAAAGCTCTGACCACAAGTAGAGATACTTTCTGACACCATGAGCATGGAACATGCATTATTTTTACCTTTCTAACTGTTCTAACGAATATAAAAAATTAAGTATTTATAAACTATCATTGACAAACTATTCTTTTAATCAGAGAAAATATCCTGCCACTTCTACTACTGATTCTATGTTCCGACCCAACATTTCTCAATAATAACCAGGGTTAAGACAAATGGCTGTTAGATGACAGAGGAGAGGGCTAAGCCTCACCTCCACATTCTGTTGCCATGGTTTTCAAATGAGATGCTCTAGGGTCAAAGCAGATTCTTGCTGTTCTATTCATCACCATTTGACTACAAGAGCCAGTGAGCACATCTCAGATCTCTTTTGTTCACGAAGGCAGACGGAATGAACATAAATGATTAGAAAACACCACCTGCTCAGTGCTTAATGCAGGGGGAAAAAAGCAGCTGTGCCATTTGGGATGGAAAACACATTAGCTTGGGCTCAGCATGCCACTTATATAACCAACCGTAAAAATTGCAAGTTGCTGAGGGTGTAGGATGAAATATTGCATGACAGATACCTGTTTTCTATTTGGGAATTTCCATCTATGAACTGTCAAGCACAGAGTAACTGATGAGGCCTCTATGGAACATCCTCTATATCTCAATACTTGCTATTAGAAATATGAAAATAAGAATTCTTGTGAAGACAACAAGCCATCTCTAAAGTGCATCAAGATTTAAAACATGGCCCACAGAGCATGCAGTTGTAGCTACTGCTGCCCTGTGATAAACAGTGAAGGAAAAAGGTCTTTTCAGCAATCTTTCACTGATGTGACAGCTCATAACCCCCCAAATTTTCATTTACATCTACAAGTAGATAAAGGGCTACAGACCATGTGGACTGAGACTTTAATTTTTGTGCAAATACAATTCACTGGAATCATCAAACTTTGAATGGACGGATTAATCACCAATAAAACAAATGTTGGTTCTCCTTTTCCAGGTGTCTCTCACTTCTCATAGCATGCTGCCAAGAGGATGAAAGATTATTCCTCCTTAAAGAGCCCTTTAATTACTTTATAATCTCTTTCCAGGTTTCACCTTCAATTGGTCAACTAATGCCTACAGTGATAAAGTTGCATGTGACTAAGTATTTTAAATTTTATTAAAAAAATCTTGATCTTGAATATAATAATATATGTATATTCTCACTTTAAATACAGAAAGAGCATACACAATTATTGAATTCTAGTTATTTTTTGTTGGTATAGTTTAGAAAATCTAAAACTACTAAATGAGCAAGTGATATTATGAGAAAAATTTGAGCCAGTTTTTCTCTTTATTTTCCATCCTTAATAAGATATAATTGACATATAACACTGTGAATTTGAAGTGTACAACATAATTTGATCATTTTTATATATTCATCAAATATGCATAATCATATACATGATTGCCACAATAAGGTTGATTCAAACAATCATAACATCACATACCTTTTGTGTGCGTGTGTAGTGAGAACATTTAAGATTTTCTCTCTAAGTAACATTTAAGTATGTGGTACAATATTAACTCTATTCATCAGGCTGTTACATAGGATCCCCAAACATACTGATCTGATAAGTGGAAGTTTCTATCATTGACCACATTAACCCGTTTCCTCTACTCTCTTCACTTCCCACCCCTGGCAATCACCAATCTATTCTGAGTACAGTTTTTATTTTTATTCTTATTTTTAGAGATTTTATTTATTATTTGACAGAGAGAGAGTATAAGCAGGAGAAGCAACAGAGGGAGAATGAGAAGCAGGACCCTGAGATCATGACCTGAGCTGGAGGCAGATGTTTAGCCAACTGAGCCAGCCAGGCATCCCAAGAGAAAAGTTTTTTAGATTCTACATATAAGTTAGATTGGCCATACACTATTAGTCTTTCTCAGACTTATTTCCCTAAGCATGTGCCTTCAAGCTTCATCAACATATTGATGTTATTTGCAAATGACAGGATTTCCTCCTCCTCCTCCTCCTTCTTCTTCTTTTTGGCTGAATCATATTCCATTCATGTATATCACATCTTAATGCCTTCATTCTTTGATGGACACTTAGGTTGTTTCAGTATCTTGGCTGTTGTAAATAATGCCATTATTGACATGGTGTTGCATATATCTCTTTCGTATATGATAGTGATTTCACTTCTTCAGATGTATACCCAGAAGCTGGATTATTGGACCATACTGTAGTTTTGTTTTTAATTTCTTGAGAAACTTCTATTCCGTGGCTGTACCAATTTAGATTCCCACCATTAGGGTACAAGCTTTCCCTTTTATCCATATCCTTGCCAGCACTTGTTATCTCTTGTCTTTTTGACAGGTGTGAGGTGATATTACATTGTGATTTTAATTTGCATTTCCCTGATGATTAGTAATATTGAGCACCTTTTCATGAATCTGTTGGCCATTTGTATACCATTTTGGAAAAATGTCTATTCACATCTGTGCCCATTTTTTTAAATTAATTTTTTATTTTTTATAAACATATATTTTTATCCCCAGGGGTACAGGTCTGTGAATCACCAGGTTTACACACTTCACAGCACTCACCAAAGCACATACCCTCCCCAATGTCCAT
>NC_081560.1:124499553-124519480 GCF_022355385.1 Mustela nigripes
ATCACTACATTTGTATCTTTAGGGTAAATACCCAGTAGTGCAATTGCTGGGTCATAGGGCAGTTCTATTTTCAACATTTTGAGGAACCCATGCTGTTTTCCAGAGTGGCTGCACCAGCTTGCATTCCCACCAAAAGTGTAGGAGGGTTTGTGCCCATTTTTCTATTGGGTCATTTGTTTTCTGTTTTTGTTTTTGTTTTTGCTGTTGAGTTGTATGAGTTCTTTATATAGTTTAGATATAGACCTCTTATCAGATAAATGGTTTTCAAATATTCTTTCCCACTCTGTAGGTTGTATTTTCATTTGCTGATGGTTTCTTTTGCTTGTGCAGAAACTCTTTAGTTTGTAGTGCTATGTGTTTATTTTTGTTTTATTGCTAGTTCTTTTGGTGTCATATCCAAATAAAAAAATTATTCCCAGACCAATGTCAAGGAGTTTTATGGTTTCAGCCTTATGTTTAAGTCTTTAATTTATTCTTTAATTAATTAAGTTTTTAATTAAGTCAAAATAAATTAAATGTTTCCATTTAGTGGTATAAGATAGAGGTTCAATGCCATTTCTTGGCATGTGGTTATCCAGTTTTACCAATACCATTTCTGAAGAAACTATCTTTTCCCCACTGACTATTCTTGGCTCCCTTGTCAAATACTAGAGGACAATATATGTGTGGGTTTATTACTGGGCTCTCAGTTGTGTTCCACTCATCTGTGTGTGTTTTTATGTAAGTCCTGTGCAGTTTTGATTACTAGAGCTTTATAATACACTGTGGAATCAGGAAGTCTGATGTCTTCAACCTTGTTTTTTATTAAGATTGCTTTAAATATTTGGAGTCTTTTATTTTAGAATTGTTTTTCTATTTCTGTGAAAAATGCCATAGGAATTTTCATATGGATTGAATTGAATTTATAGGTGGCTTTGGGTAGGATGGACATTTTAATAATGCTAATACCATTCATCTCAGATCTTGGTTCCTGATGCCATTATTCATTAAAAGAAACCTATTGTTGCACCATTAAGTATAAGAAGAGGTCAAGAAATCATGGGGATATGAGTGAGGAACAGGAGAAAGCTGGAAGACAACCCACCATCTAAATCTGATAAAAGCTGAGGATCAGAATTCTTAATAATATAAATGTATTATAACTCATTGTATAAAATTATAATCATGAGTCCATGTTGATATAAGCAATTAATTAATTAAAATAAATAATTATGAAAGAAGAGAATGCTTTTACTTATGGTAGAATGCCAAATAACAAAGATAGAAAACATAGGAGACTTAGAAAATACTATTTTGGCATGTATAATAGAGTCAAGCCAAGAATCATCAATAGAGCTAAAACTAGTGAATTAGTTTGATGAATAAAATATACCTATAAAGATATATAGTATCTCCTCAAAAATTACTTATTAATTACCAAGAGCAAAGTAGTAATTACATAATGGAGAAAGCTGGAGGTCATACGCTCAACCAGCTGGTCACCAGTAATGAAATTGACATGCTGCTTCTTGATATGATGCCCTGTGAATAGCATGGCACTATTTCTCTAGTGTCCTGTTCAGAACACATTGAGTAAGTCTCATCAGGAGGATATTGAGACCATTCTACAAAGTAGCTTTGAAAAGCTAAGGAGTTGTTCTATATTAATGAGATTAAGGAAACAAATAAATGCAATATGTGGTAATGACTTCGATACTGAATAAAAAAATAAAAATGAAAAACATTATTGGAGATATTGCTGAATTTGAATATAGACTATGGATTGGAGAACAGTTATATTAATGTATTTTTTGATAACTGTACTGTGATTTCTTATGGGAAAGTACTTTTCTTAGTAAATATACCCTGAGACACAGGTAATCTATTATGATGCCTGAAAATGTCATTCTGATGTTAGTAAGATGTATAATTAAGAAAATAGGAAAAATACTTCAAAGTAGTGAGTCTGGATAAAGACTATAAGGGAATTGTTGATATTTTACATAAATTTGAAATTATATAAAAAAAAAGACAAAAAGAAAGGATCACTGTTTAGAAAAAACAAGCAGTAACTAGGAAAAGAAATGATAGAAAAAGGAAACATCCATGAGGAATAGTGGTTTTCAAATCCTACTCATTTATTAAAATATTAAAATCAACACAAATAAACTTAAATATAAAAAATAAAAGTATTAGACTGAAAAGGCAGGAGAGGAATCTGTCTGTACCTTTGTGTGTTATAGAACTTAAACAAAACTTATTGAAATGGGCATTAAAAATGATGCCATTGCTTGTATCACCTAAAGATACCAGGAAAGACATTTGAATAAGCCTTGGCAGAAATGCTGCAAATAAATGCACACAACTAAAATATTTAGAGTGAGAATGTCTAAGTACCTTGGAGTTGTGGAAAAGTGATTAAGCAGAAGAAATTGCTTTTACAGCTTCGATCCATTCAGAGTGTTGCTATTAAATTCAGATGGATATTATTCCAGCATCAGGCATTCTTTAACAGTACTAGTCTGGACAGCTAAACATCAGAACTTTCTGTGGCAGAGACATAAGCACTTAAGTGCAAATTTTCATCCATATATTTTCTTAAGGAAACTAAAATGACAGAAAGAATATTAAACCTGACTCATGAGATAAACTATAATTAAAATACATGACAAAAAAATATAATAGAAAACACAGCTTAGGAAGTATAAATTATAAATTTATCATTGTTTCTTGATGTTCTAGATTGCCTCTGAACAAGAAGATTCCAATATGAAGCTTCATGGGATATTTCTAGCACTTTCTTTTAAAGGAATCTCCCTCTGGTGATTCAGTCACATACATCACACAACAAGGCTGAAAGGATGTGTGAGTACCATTAAAATCTCAAATCAGTTGACTTTACGTGAAAGCATATCCTGGATGGGTTTGACCTAATGAGGAGAACCCTACGGGACTCTGAACCCTTTGTGAAGAGAGACTGGAAGTGGGAGAAGCTTTCCTGTGGGTCTTGGAGAAGCAAACTGCCACACCCAGCAAGGGGCTAAGAGCATGGCTAGCGTCCGAGCGCAGCCTCTGCATAGCATATACCAGAACAATCACCTCAAGAAAGCGTCTCATCAGCTGGAAAGATCTGGACTTTAACTGTGTTATGTTTTGCTCACATTATCTGCATGTACTTGACAATGATCATAGTTTATATGCAGAACACTCTCACCCTGATTTGATAAATGACCCCAGAGGTAAAACTTGCTGCTTTCTACATTATTTTCGACTTCCAGGATCATCTCTATCATATAATAGACTAATAAAACAATTAAGAGCTTGAATATTATTTCCTAAGTAAGTTGAGAAGCCCAATGCAATATTATTCTGCTTCGGGTTGAAAAAGTTTAAATTAGCCTAGTATTTTCTCAGAACTGAAAGTGGAAGGTGCAATGGTCACTTTATCTGGGCAAAACCAATATAACAAAGGTGAATTGAGATATAATACAGTTTAACTTTAAATTTTTTAGATATAAAAAAAGACTCTAGCACTTATGGTTAATAACTATTTAAATAGAAATAATATTAATATATTTTCAGACAACACAATAAATCTGAGACCAAGAGGTATAGAAATGTGCAGAGCAATCCTTAAGAAGTCTGAAAATAATACAATAGGGACATTGAAGTCCTGGTTAGCCTCCTGGTTAAGCCATGTAGGGTGTTGATAGTCATATTAAAAAGAACTATCCATGTATGTTTATAGTTTTCTCTGTTAAGACCCTAACAGACATTGGGATATCTCCAGCCATGAACTGATTTGGAGCTAGTGATGATTGTGACTCAGCTGATGACAGAGAAGAGCTGGTTGCTAAGAAAACAAGCAGTATAGTTGATGACTGACTGACACTTATCAACTGAAGGGTAGTGTAGGAGACATTCACTTCCCCAGGGTCTACCTCTCACCCTCTGACTATTCTCACAGTCTGATGCTTCTGAAAACACGTATGTTTTTATTTACTTTTTTTCCCACACAAAGAAATTCTGAACACCAGCGGGTGTCCTTCAGTTTAATACAATTATAACACTAAGTGAAGTTAACACAGACCCCACAGGGAGGGGCTCAGTCCCAGAGCAGCAGATGCTTATCACCAGCAGTGGGTCCCCAAGTTACTCACAACTGCTGTCTAATTTGGCTATTAATGAAATGTTCTCATGACCCCTCTGTTATTTGCTACACAGCTAACAGAACTCAAGAAAACACTTATATTTGCCAGGTTGTTATGTAGAAAAAGATATGATAGAGGGCACAGATGATAAGTCAGATGAAGAAGCAACATAGGGAAAGGCCTTGAAGGTCTACAGCTTCTATCCCCATGGAGCTGGGGTATGCCACCCTCCAGTGTGTGGACATGTTTACCAGCCCAGAAGTTCTCCAAATCCTGTACATGTGGGGGTTTTATGGAGGCTTGATCACATAGGGATGATTGAAAATTACCTCCATTTCCTGCCCCCAGCCCTCTCTGGACAATGGGCAGTGGGGCTAAAAATCCTAAGTCATAGATGACCAGGCCCATCCAGGAACCTGTCAAGAGTAACTTCAGTAAAACAAAAAAATTGCTATCTCCTAGGAAATTTTTAAGAGATTTAAAAGCCCTGTATCAGGAACCCTGTCAAGGACAAATATTAGAACAAAAGATGTTCCCCATGCTCTTATGACTTCTTAGGAAATGATAAGATTTCTAGGACCTTTGCATCAGAGTTTTAAGAGCTCTGTGCAGGAACAAGGAGACAGAGACCAGTATGTGTGTTTCTTATTATTTCACAGGTGGCAAAGGCTTAAGGACAAATCATCTGCTGCAGTAAAGAGGAAATTCAGTACCTAAAATAAACCTGGAAAGCTAAAACATTCCATTTTGTCTGTCTGATCTTTCTCTTGCATATGGAACTGTAACTTGATACATCTGTTATTGATAATATGTCTCACAAAAGTATGACTATGGAGAGTATTAGCCAGAGCTGCAAAAGCATGTTGAGTTGAGTTTGGAGGCAGGACTAGACACTGAAGGTCCATGTCTAGAAAGAATTCGGGAAAAGGCAATTGGATTAGACAAGGCAACAAAATCATCAAAATAAATGTCTTCTACTGGAGAGTCTACCCTACTAGAGATCCAGCTAAAAGTGTATCATCTGCCTCAAATATAAAAATGTTAGTAGAGAAAAAATTGTAGTATGCCTTTATCTAGGCCCTCACTTTGACTGGAAGTTAATTGTATATAGAGTTTATTGGAGAGATCAGTGGGACCTTTCCTAAACCTCACTGCCCCTGATGGAAGGCTTAATGGAATGGTAGCCCTGCCATGCAGATTGGGGATATGCCAACCCCAAATCAATGCACCTTGAAAGCATTATCTGTAAAAATACTCTATGAGTAAAAGCTAATGATAATTTTTTTGGGGGGAGATTTTCATAACTGGAATAACTGATATGAATATAAACTCCACCTTCTTATATTCTAATCCTTAGTGTTGGCCCAAATCAAGCTCCAAACATTTTTCAATTCATCAGTACTAGTTCCATACTGCAATAATAATTTAAAATTGTGCTTCTGAATTGGTTTTTATATGTGTATTAAATACATAAATGTGTAGAAGTCATTCTTCATGCATAGCAGGTAGTACAGCAAAGGAGGCAAGAGTGGGTACACTGAAGCTGTACTGCCTGGATTCCTATTCCACCCTAGAGAGGTAGGGTGACTCTGGGCAGTATATACACAAATTCTCTCAAAGCCTGCTCATATGCAATTTTTAAAATTACATGTAATTTTAAAATGTAATTTGTAATGTAACTGTAATTTTTTTTAAAGATAAAGAACCGTGTTGTGGGGATTAATTGTGGTGATGCATAAAAAATCTTCCATGTATCTGCCACAAAGTAATCCCTCAATAAATTGTATAATAATCACAGATCTGTGAGTAGAAATGGCATTGTGGGAGATAAGAAATATGCAAGGCTCCAGGCATGAACTCGATCTTTAACTCTGAGCATGGCTCTAAGTTTCTCTGGGCCTCTTTTCCTTATGATTTCTTCCACTCCATTGATTCAATAATCATTTTAACATGAAAACATGTAGAACAATTAATTCAGGGAGAATGAAAGTAAAGATAAGCCCTGGGAAGTGTCAACAGATGAACATACTATCCTACAAACGATCTCACATAATGTCAAAAGGAAATAATTTGAGGATGGGCTACTTAGTCAACAGAAATGTTACTTCAAGCTAAACTGTCTTTGTATTCTACAATTCCTGGCAGGAAGCATCATCATATTACCATAATTTGCACACAGTAGGTTCTTTCCTAGAACCTCACTGTTTCATCTGTATGGTTTTATTCTGGTAGGTGATGGATAAACAACGTCTTTCTACAAAGTGAATCTTATTTTCACCTCTACAGCTAGTTTGGGAGAGCTCTGTAATGAATGGGTCTTAGCAACAAAAATCCACTGGAGTATCATAAATATTAGTGAAATATTTTAAAATCAGGAACCAGGGCATGGAGGCCACTATATCTTTTTATTCAATATTCTATGAATTAATAGCTGGCCTAATTAAGTTAACTGGAACAGACAATCAAATATATACAGACAAACAAATGACACTGTAGAGATGAAAAGAAATAAATCAGTAGATTACATACAGTCTACACAGATTTATTTTGATTAAGAGATTTTAGTATTTCTATTTAGAAATAGGATATATGTACAAGATTTACTTACATTGCTCTAGACCAAAATTAGATTTTGAAAGGTAAGAAGCAAATATAAAAAAAACATAAAGTAGAGAATAGTCATTTTCAAAAAAAGCTATTTAAATCCTTGGGGGAGGTGGGAGGAACAAACATATTTATAGAAGACTAAAAAGAAGACCTACATAGGGATGCTTGGGTGCTCAGTTGGTTAAGCATCTGCCTTTGGCTCACATCATGATCTCAGGTTTCTGGGACAGAGTCTCACATTGAGCTCTCTGCTCAGTGGGGAGTCTGCTCTTCCCTCTCTCTTTGCCTTTCCCCCATCCCCTGCTCATGCTTTCTCTCTCTGTGTCTTTCAAATAAATAAATAAAATCTTAAAAAAAAATCAAACTATTTCACTTATTACAGGGCATCATACAAACTGAATATACATGTAAAAATTAGAGAATTTATTTGCATCACATGTAAAAATAGCTACTAGTTACAACTTAAAAGATATAACATGCAAAAGGAAAGTAATTCAGAAGGGAAAATATGAACAGATTTATGAATGGAAGACACTGATGTCTAATAACCAAAACTAGAGATTCATAACGATTAGTAAGATGCAAAATAAAACCATAATGAAATACCCTTTCTACCAGGAAGAATGGAAAAATTTTAAAGTAGGTAATACTAAGTATCAGTAAGGAAGGAAGGAACAAGATCTCTGGCTTGCCCTGGGGAAGGTCCATCATAAAATCTGCTGTTTATTATTTTTATTACTATCTTTCATTATTGACATATAAATTTCATACCATGAAATTCACATCTTTTTTTTTTAATATTTTATTTATTATTAGAGAGAGAGAGAGAGAGAGAAACAGCACAAGCAGACAGGGAGGAGCAAAGGGACAGCAGACTCCTCCCTGAGCAGGGAAGCTGACATGGGGCTCGACCTGAGCGGAAGGCAGATACTTACCTGACTGAGCCACCCAGGAGCCTCAGCATTTTAGCAGTTCATAATTCAGTTGCTTTTAGTATATTCACAAAGTTGTGCAACCATCACCACTACATAATTCAAACACATTTTCATTACCGAAGAACTAAACCCTGTACCCACAGCAGTCAGCCCTCATCCTGCCTCCCTCTCCACTTCAGTCCCTGGCAACAACTGACCCACTCTCAAGGTCTATGCACAACACTGTACATGAATGGATTGTTCAATATGTGGCCTTTTGTGTCTGGCTTCTGTCCTGTACCATTGTATTTCCCCGGTTCATAATGCTGTAACATTTATCAGTGCTTAATTACTTTTTATAACTTGTATTCTGCAAACCTGCTAGGCTTGTTCCTTAGGTATAAAGTTCGTGGGTTTTTTTAGGATTTAATTTATTTATTTGAGAGAGGGAGCACAAGCAGGGGGAGCGGCAGAGGCAGAGGGTGAGGGAGAAGCAGCTTCCTGCTGAGCAAAGAGCTCAGTGTGGGGCTCAATAGATCTCAGGACTCTGGGATTACAACTGGGGCTGAAGGCAGATGCTTAACCGACAGTCACCCGGGTGCCCCAGGTGTAAAAGTTTTCTAAATTATGTTTGGTATTAATGTTTCTTTAAACATTTGTCAAAATTCACCAGTGAAGCCATTTTTTTGTGTGTGGAGGAAATATTATTATTATTATTTTAATCTCTTTACTTCTTATAGTATATACAGATTATTTCTTCTGGAGTCTACTTTGGTCATTTGTGTACTTTAGGAATTTGTCTATTTCACTGAATTTTACTTAATTTGTGGGCATAAAATTGACTTTCATCTTGTAACATAATGCTTTTGAGATTTGTCTATGTTATGTCCTGTATCATAACTGGTTGCTTTTTAAAAACTTTGAGTAGTATTTTCATATATATCACCATTTGTTTATCTACCTTCTTTCCTTTTATTCCCAGGATCCTGGGATCATGACCTGAACCGAAGGCAGAGGCTCTAACCCACTGAGCCACCCAGGCACCCACAAAAGTGACTTAACTCAAACCTGATTATGTGAGATTATAGTCTTGATTTTGTAACTCAAATGAATTAAGTTGGTCAGTTCCTCCTGCTCTAGATAGTGGCAGAGGTCCACATTTATGATTTGCTGTTCTTTTCTTCCTTTTACAAGCTTTGTCACAGAAATTAGGTTTTAGAATTTGGGGGCCTTATATATCCTCAGAAAGATAACAGTAAACTGCATCTTTGACCTCAGCCATGTCATGTAATCTCCCTGTGTTGTCATTCTGATACTTTCCTTCACATGCTCAGCAGGAAATCACAAGATAAAAATAGACAGAAAATACTATTTGTAACTGATAGGTGATCAAAGTCAGTCAGTCCAGGCCTATCTTATTCAGTGGTTTTCTCAGTTTCATAATTCACTTTTGAACCTAAATCATGAACAGAATTAAAATAAACCAAACCAAAAGATGCATCAATTATTGGAAGCAATGCTCCTTTGAGGAGTATTACTCCTTTGATTACCTTCCTTTGTCAATGGAGTTTGTTACCTGAATAATTATTTTTTTACCCTTTGGGTAAAATGGAAATTTCTGTCACAGTTCACACATACATATGACACCCACAGCTATTATTTACATATATATACATATATGTATACATACATATATGTAGCTCATCACCATTAATAAAGATTTATTAAGTACTTGTTACACAACAAATACTAGGTATAACAAGTTAAAAATACATAAACTATTCATTATTCGTTATTATTTATTTGGCAGGGATACCAGATATTAAAGTAAAACTAGATTTTTAGATATAATCAAAATTACTGGATATTAGAGTAAAAAAAAAATGTTTCCATTTAATTTATTCCCAGGTTTAAGCTTTCTGATAATGATGTCTAGATCCCAGGAAACGCCCGAACTGTTGAGAACATAATCTTAATTACAGTAGACAGCTTTTTGACTGGTCCACTCAGTGCCCACCAGCATTAGGAGACTGGGCCAGACTGCAGCCTATAAGCCCCTCCAGGTCCTGGACATTTCTGAGTTAGTGTTCTGGGGACACAGCCATCTCCCAAGTATTGCTGTTTATCTGTGTTCTGTAGCTGGAGGATGAAGAGATCATTCATTTTCCTTCTGGGTACACACAGGTGAGCTGCTAGGTCTAGCATGGACTCTTCAAATTCTTCCAGGTAACATTTTGGCATAGGAGCACATGGATGGAGTATTTAAAGTACTTTTAGCTAAGAAGAAATGTTACCTAAAAGTGAAGTACTTTGGGGGTGCCTGGATGGCTCAGTGGGTTAAAGCCTCTGCCTTCGGTTCAGATCATGATCCCAGGGACCTGGGGTCGAGCCCCGCCTTGGGTTCTCTGCTTAGCGGGGAGCCTGCTTCCTCCTCTCTCTGCTTCTGCCTCTCTGCTTACTTGTGATCTCTGTCTGTCAAATAAATAAATAAAATCTTAAAAAAAAAAAAAAAAAAGTGAAGTACTTTGCAGAGCTTTGTGCTCTGAAAATATATTAAATAACTGAAGAAGTAAGTGAAAATGGGAAATAAGTATTTTGAGAATCATTTTCAGTTAACTTTTGGTATTCTCAAATAAGAAGGTAAATTAATGAAAGAAACCAGAAATTATGTTAATAAATTAATACATGAGTAAGCTGAGAAAAAGAAATACCATCCCTTTTTCCATTAATTAATCACAGATTAGGATATGAAACTTTTCCTCAATAATCTATTGGTTACATTATTTTGGAAATTTAATGCATAAAGTCATAGAATTTTTTCTTTTTAATTTATAATAATTTATTCTTTATTTAAAATTAATAAGCATTTGAGTCTCTTATGGCTCAATACCATATTACATTATATCATATCCATATAAGTATGTAAACTGTAATTTGAGAAGCAAAGATAAAGTAAAACAGTGAGATATCAATTGATTTACCCAAAGCAAATAGCATCTACTTGAAACAGAGCTCAAAACTCTACTAGTGATTTTCCTAAGAAGGAGTGAAGAGTCTTAGGAACGTGTGCTATTGTTGAAAGGTAAGCAATGGAGAATATTTTGAAAGAGCCTAGAAATTGTAAGAGCAAATCTATTATGAGTTAGAGGATATATTTTTCATGGGGACATAGCTAAGAGATAATGCATGCTGTCCTTTTCACCAGATGGGACAGAACAATGTATGTCCAAAAAATAACTGCTTAAGATATTCCTTGATTTTTATTACTGATTAGTGCTTCCTTCCAAAGTTTTACACATTTTACTTAATTGATTTATATTTGGGGGTGATTTCACTGATGTTAAAAAGATTAGCTAATAAACATTTTGGAAGTGGGTTTTTTTTTTTTTTTTGATACTCGATTTAATAAAATAGCATTTCTCAGACCTACATTATTCATAAATGTCAAACTCCCTGGAAGTGATAGGTAAAACATAAGATCTTAAGTGCTTCATTAAGAACTTTATTCTTGGGTGCCTGGGTGGCTCAGTGGGTTAAAGTCTCTGCCTTATGCTCAGGTCATGATCTCAGGGTCCTGGGGCTCTCTGCTCAGCAGGGAGCCTGCTTCCTCCTCTCTCTCTCTTTCTGCCTGCCTCTCTGACTACTTGTGATCTCTGTCTGTCAAATAAATAAATAAAATCTTAAAAAAAAAACACAAAACAACACTTTATTCTCTGTTAAATTCTCCTTAAATTCTGAAACAGTGTTTTTAAGAATGTAGGGGTGCCTAGGTGGCTCAGCCAGTTGAATGTCTGACCTTTGATTCCCTCTCAAGTCATGATCCCAGGGTCATGGGATTGAGCTCCACATTGGGGCTCACTTAACACTTAAGAAAACTAAGAGGCAGACAATGCAGATACAGTAAGGATCCAGGAGCAGAAAGTAAAACAGAATGTTAGCAGTGTTGGCTTCCTTAAGAAAATGTATGACACCTTCAACCCACTCTTTGTACCCTGTTATATATCTTTGGCCAGCATTATGCCATGTACCCTCTTTGTGATGAAAGCCTATTTGGGACAGTGGAATTGCTTATTAGAAATTATCACCAAGGCAGAATGCTCTGCTAGTTAAAGACTGACCTTCCATGAATAAGGACAAGCTGATATTGACCCATTCTAACAAAAGAAAATGTTTTCTGTGGGTAATTTCTTGTGCTCCTTTCTAGATTTTTTCTAGATAAGGTAGTCAGTCCTAATAGGTGCTTTATCCTAAAGGTTGCTGGGTTCTACACAAGTGCCTATTTTTTTTTTAAGATTTTATTTATTTATTTGACAGACAGAGATTACAAGTAGGCAGAGAGGCAGGCAGAGAGAGAGGAGGAAGCAGATTCCCCGCTGAGCAGAGAGCCTGATGTGGGGCTCGATCCCAAGACCCTGAGATCATGACCTGAGCTGAAGGCAGAGGCTTTAACCCACTGAGCCACCCAGGTGCCCCCACAAGTGCCTATTTATAAAGGGTCACTGCATTGAGGAAATCCAGAGACTGTGGCACCCCTAATGGTAGCCCTAGGTTCTCACCATCATTAGTGCTCTGCTTTGTATCAGATAATTCTTAATAGAGTATTTCATGGGAAAATTTTTCAGTCACAACTGAATCACCGAAACTTCTTATGGATATTTTTCAGTGTTTAGAAACAATCACTTTCAGCCATTATTCAGGCTATAACTTATGTAAACTTACATCCATAATGGCATGTAAGTTAGAGTCTTCTTCCCTTAGAAATGGAGCTTTCTTCTCTCTGCAGGTAAAGTGGTTAGGTTCAATCAGCTATCACCATTTCTCTTTCAAAATCAGCAAAAATTTACAAAAGCCAGTCAGTATTCTGAATTATTCTTATTTCCCAATAGTTGGCCAACATGTGGCCTATGTCATGAGAACCACATACGAAATATGCCTACATTTTTGCTAGTAGCAATCAAGGGTTACAGCATTGTAGATGACAGCATGTGTGGTCCTCCTCACCCACCCTCTCCAGCTGTGGTAATTCTACACTTTAACTTCTGTTATTTGCAGAACTCTACTTCCAGGTTCTAATTCTGTTATCAATTGGGACTATGGTAAAATACCAAGAACATGAAATCCACCAAACAATAACCTTAAAAATCAGGGGGATTTTTTTTTCTTTTTTCATTTAAGATGTCAAAAATATAGGCAGGTATGGTGATACCCTGACACTATTATGGACCCATGTCCCTTTGTCTCTGTTCCATTACTATTACCATTTGGCTTTTCTGCATCCTACCTCTCATATTTTTGCTACATCTCTAGGTATCATGTTTGAGTTCCAGGCAGAGAGAAGGTAAAGCAGTACAGTGGAAAGAGAAAATCAGCATATGGACAGAGACTATCACTTTTCAAAAAGCTTTTTGAGAAATCTTATCCAGCAATTCTTTTTTTTTTTTTTTTTTTTTAAAGATGTATTTATTTATTTATTTACTTGGAGAGAGGGAGAGAGAGAGAGAATGTGGAGGCGGGAGAGGCAGAGGGAGAATCTGGCATATTCCTGTTGAGTGGGGAGCCAATGCCAGGACCCTGAGACATGACCTGAAATGAAACCAAGGGTCAGCTGCTTAAACGACTGAGCCAGCCAGGCACCCCTCATCCAGCAATTCTTATTTACAACATAATGGCTAGAACCATAAAAGGGCTCCTATAAGTGAAAGAGTGTTGTGAAAATGAGAATTTTAAAATAGGAACACAGCAACCCTATGAAGAAAGTAAGAATTGATCGATTCTGTCTTCCATATTTAATGTATTCTAAGACAGTGTCTGTGGTTCTTCACTCTATCATATTTAATGGTACCTTTCTTTTTTTGCATACACATATGTAAAATTGCCCCTTTATTACCTTACAATGAAATTAAGAGTATATTAATAGTATATTAATATTATCAATATATTAATTAATAATATATAACATATTGATATGTAATTATATATTAATATATTAATTAATAATGTATTGATTAAGAGTATATTAATAATTTTTAAAATTAGCTGTAATGACTTCTGTGAACTTGACTCTCTTCATACAGGCAAAAGGGATGACAGTATTATAACACATGGTTATCCATTCTGACTTTAAATATATGATATACTTTGAGGTGCTTAACACTGTACTTGGTAGACAGTATGTTTCCAATAAATGCCTCCTCTAGTTGTTACCATTATGATTAGTACTGAACACATGGTACTGTATATCTCTTAAATTTTTGTTTTATTTTACAAAGCTTTCTTCTTTTTCTAGCTATAAAATCCTTGAAGTTTCTTCATTTCTTCATTAAGCACATATTTAGCACAGTGTGTAGCTGATAATAGACATTTAGTGTCTTTAATGAAAGATTAAAAACATAGATTAATACTTTACCTGTCCATTACTTGAACTCAATTTCCACATTTAGTAGGAGTCCTAGGTTACAGCTAAGTCATCTAAATTAGTATTAGTTAAGCCATTACAGTGGTGTAACCAAAAATAAGTAAGGAAGAGAAGTTTCAGGAGTAGACCACCTGTTTCCTTTAAGTAGAAAATCCAATACAAACGAACCATCTTCAATTTTTCCTAAAATGTTAGGTCTCAGAAAACCATGTTATTCCATGAGATTTAATAGAAGCTCCAGGAAAGAAAGGGTGCTACTTGATGCATGAATGGGTTTTGGAGTGGCTGAGTTAAATGGAATTAAATGTAACCGAATGAATCTCTTTAGGTGGTGAACTAGAATCAAGAACTCCCAGAAAGTGACATTAAAGAATGCTATTTCCATTTTTTAAACTAAAGAACAAACATGTACTTAACTTACTGTATTAGCCAGCTTGGGGTTACCAAAGTAAGGGGGGAGAGAGAGAGAGAGAGGGAAGGAGAAAGAGGGGAGGGGAGACAGAGAGTGAGATGGGAGGGGAGATGGAGGGAAAGTAGGAGGGAGACAATGGAGGGAGAGGGAGAGAGGGAAGAAGAGGGGAGGGGAGATAGACGGAGAAAGAAGAGAGGGGAGATAGAGAGAAGGAGAGAGAGGGAGAGACAGGAGGGGAGATAGAAAGAGGGAGGGAGAGAATGAGAGAGGGAGAGGGAGGGAGAAAGAGGGCAGGGGAGAGGGAGGGAACGGGAGGGGAATAGGTGAGGGAAGAGGGAGAAAGAGAGGAGGAGAGACATAGGGAGAGGCTGAGAGAGAGAGAGGGAGGGGAAAAAGAGGGAGGGAGGGAGAGCAGGGAAAGGAGGGGAGGGGAGAAACGTGGTATCCTTTCTTCCTCTTGTAGTTAATGTTGAATGAAGTCATGGAGTGGGGGCCTAATAAAATAGGACTGGTGTCCTTACAAGAGGACCCACTCCATGACTTCATTCAACATTAACTACCTCTTTAAAGGCCTTTTCTTCAAATATAGTCACATTGAGGATCAGGGCAACAACATCTGAATTTTGAGGGGACACAATTCAGTCCATAACCCTTGCTCATTTTAGAGTAACTTAATTTGATTTGATTAGAGTAAATTGATTAATGTTGATATGAAAACTTAGTGATAGCTACTAAACAGTGTATAATTTTAAGAGCATATTTAAATAAGACTGATTCTATACTCGCTAAAGCCTTTTGGCAGAATGAATTTTCCAAAAATGCTTCCAAAAATATATCCCACATTTTTCTTGCAATGAGATTTTTGCTATTTCTCCTATAGAGTACTGAGTGTATGTCCCCTAACCGTGTAGCTGGGTGGGCTTTTGTGACTATTTCAGCCAATAACATATGGTAGAAAGGATGCTATGTGACTTTAAAGCTACTGCTCGATTCCCTTAGAACATCTGCCACAAGAGAAGCCTGTGATAAAGCCTGAGGCTGTCATGCCATGAAGAAGCCCATACCATTGAATGTGGACAGACTATAAGGAAGGGTCTTTGGTTTACATGACAAGACATATATGTCTTGGAATATCCAGCTCTTCTAGACTTGACTGCTTCCTGATCTGTCATGTGTAACTGTTCCCACACAAGATACATGGAACCAGAACTGTCCATCTGAGCTCCTTCCTAATTTCCGACCTATGGAGGTCATAAATGATAATAGATGATTTCTTTTCTTAGGCCACTAAATTTTGGGCTGGATGGTTACATAACCATTGGTAACTGAAAAATAATGTGACACCTAAACATAGCATTGATTTGGGATCATGTGTCAGGGAGAAACTGGAAGAACATAGGAGAATGTTTGCAGAAGCATAAAGGTCCTAGGAGTGGTTTTGGTGAGGAAGTTAAACAAATAAACAAACAAATTCAGCCAGCAATGGTAGTGGGAATTATGGAACTCAGGCTCCCAGGCACATAATGCCAGAAAGTTGGTGGCACTGTTGTCTGCAGTCAGTCAACAGGAAATATGCTTAGTGAATTCACTCATTCAGCTGGGAAATTTCTAGACAGAATGTGGAAGATACCAGCTAACAACAAATTCAAGATAACTTCGAAATGATCTGTGAAGGATGAGTGAAATGGGTGAAGGCAGAGCTGAAACTGTCGGAGGTAGTTAAAATGCACATGGGTATTTCATGAAATGGCTGAACATTTACATAAAATACAAATCTTCTATAAAGGTCAGAAATGAGAGTCCAAGTCTATTCAATCCTGCTTATGCTGAAAATACACTTTTTCCTGGAGAGAAGACATAAGCTGTCAACCCAAGACACATGTCAAGAAAACCAAATCTAAAGATTTTAATGTTTAACAGAGACTGAAAACCAACTCTTCAGAGCTTCATTACACATGTGCTTTCAATAAAGGAAGTCAAGGCAAAAACACCTTCTCTATTTTGTCCCTCATACTAGAATATACAGAGTCTTTTATGATCAATACCAATCTTATTTTTTTTCCTTATACTGAAGAACATGGGTCTGTGTCTGAAGATGGGCCTCTTCCTGGTCCAAAAGGCCAGCCAAGATGTCCAGTTCTGGTTTTGAGCCATGAGGCACTTACACCTGTGGGTGCAAGAGGATGCTGTTCTCTAACCATAGGGAATGAAATGGGCCTGGCGAAGCCTTCAGGCTTTGCCGCGTGTGCATTTGCACTCACCCATTGTCTATCTGATTGTTTTTTTTTGTTTTGTTTTGTTTTTTAATCTCACTGAGGGTTGCTGGGGGGAGGGGGTTTGGGAGAAGGGGGTGGGATTATGGACATTGGGGAGGGTATGTGCTTTGGTGAGTGCTGTGAAGTGTGTAAACCTGGTGATTCACAGACCTGTACCCCAGGGGATAAAAATATATGTTTATAAAAAAAATTTTTTTAAAAAATGATTGGAAATCATTGCTGTAATTTCACGTATTTGACTTTGAAACTCAAAGTTTTCCTTTGAACATTAAACTCAATTGGAAGTACAGATTTAATATTTCTGGAGGAAAAAAATAACCCTTTGTTTTAGCAAATATATCTATTATTTAAAAATATGAATTTATTTTGGTGTGGAAAGAACACTTAGCATGAGATCTACCATCTTAACAGGTTTTCAAGTGTACAGCACAGTACTGGTAGCTACAGGCACAATGTTGGACATCAGATCCCCCAGAACTTCTTCATCCTACAAAATCAGAATTTTATACACACAGTTAAGCACTTCTCCATTCCCCTTCTCCCAGCATCAGGCAACCATTCTATTCTTTGATTTGATGAGTTTTATTATTTTAGATATATCATAAGTGGGGTCATAGTGTTTGTCTTTCTGTGACTATCTAAGCCATATATATTTTTGACTATTAAATAACACCTCAGTGTCATGTCTGTTGTCTGTTTTTCTAGCTGACATATTATTTTATCTATAACATTTACATTTAATGAATTACTCTCCCCCCTTTTTTTTTTCTGATAAAGAGTACACTTTAAAAAGTGCATGTTTTCTGAGCCAGTCAGTCACTGTAAAAATCAGTGTATGACACCTCAAATGGTTAAATGGCAGGCATAAAAAGCAAATGGACCCTTATTTGTTTCACTGAAATGTTTATGAGAAAGAATGCTGCAGAGTTATGCCAATGTCTTGTTCCCTTTATAAAGATTTTCAACCACATAATCATTAAGGGTTCTGTTAAACTATTCCAGTTTCCAACACATGTTCCTAGTTTGTTGGAGCTTGGCATCCTAAGCTATGTGCTGAGATCTTGACTTCCCACATTGCCACTATGTGACCACGTTGTCAGATAAATTGGTCCCTAATCATTAAGAGACCTAAGAGAATTTAAGTCTTAAAGCTTTACTCAGTCATGTGCAGAATAAAGATCATAAAAAGGCCCCAAGCTTTAATATGTAGCTTTGAAAATAATCCTCTTACGTGTGTTAGTATTTCTCCATCAACAACTTAACTTTTTTATGTTGCACACTTCTACACTAAAATGAATAAATGAAAGTGGGGCATCTCAATATACATA
Source organism: Mustela nigripes (assembly GCF_022355385.1). Lineage (NCBI taxonomy): Eukaryota > Metazoa > Chordata > Mammalia > Carnivora > Mustelidae > Mustela > Mustela nigripes. The sequence continues at coordinate 124,517,636 of NC_081560.1, forward strand.
TGTCAAGTCTTAACCACACTGCTTGACACATAGCAGAATGTGAAACACAGTGGTGCGGTGGTTAGTGGTACTCATGCTAAATATCTCTCCCACCTTCTACCTGTGCTACTTCTGGCAAGCTACACAATCTGTCTGAGACTTATTTCCTCTTCCTTAATAAGTTGATATTGTTACCTGCTACATTGTGTGGTTGGAATACTTACATATAATTAGCACAGTATTTGAACACATAGGAAGATACCAAAAATGCTCCTCCTCTAAAGCCCTGTACCCAATGCATTTTAAGCTATACCTCCTTCAATATTTGGAGGGATTTAGCTGCTGTAGGTAAGCCATCCTCCTCTTCACACACTTGCCGACATTTTACATGCCAGCTCTGCCACCTTTTCTAGCTGCCCTGGCCAGACCAACATGATGCAAAAACATAAGAGTAAGAGGGGAGCCTGGGTGGCTCAGGCAATTAAACATCCAACTCTTGATTTAGGCTCAGGTTGTGATCTCTGGGTCCTGAGATCTGTACCCCACACACTGGCATGGAGTCTGTTTGAGAGTCTCTTGCTCTCTCTGCCCCTCCCCTTCACCCCAGCTTGACTCTCTCTCTCTCAGTCTAAAAAAATAAAAGTAAAAATAGGAAAAAAATTTAAAAAAGGGCAAAAGAGTGGATGTTGTCAAAGCAGTGCACTGAGAAATCTCAATTAAGAAAGACATAAGAGAATAAAAGGGCTAATTAATTGGGAATTTAATTATGGTGAGTTTTGATAGTGGTTGAAGAATAATTCCATAAAAATATGTCTATGAACAACAAAGAAGAGAAGAGGTTGTATCCGAGAGGTTTTCCAGAACACACTTACTTAAAATCATCATGAATAACTTCTTAAAGGTCATTTAAAAACACCATTCTCTGCCCTCCACAGAATAAACAACTTTTCAGTCATTCGTAGCCTATTAGAATCTCAAATCTGATCCTAGGTGTGGGTACTTTTTTGGGGAGTCAGCTACCAGTGCTTAAAATAATTATTTGCTATTCATGGTTTTAGAGAATGTTGGAACCATTATCTTTTGGAAATATGTCCTCCTAGAATGATATCTACTATCTTTAATATTTGGCATTGAATGTGCTTTATATGTATTCCCTCCCTGAAAAAGAAAAAAGTTCTGTCTGTTCTGAAACAGCAATTTTTTTTTAATTTTTTATTTTTTATAAACATATATTTTTATCCCCAGGGGTACAGGTCTGTGAATCACCAGGTTTACACACTTCACAGCACTCACCAAAGCACATACCCTCCCCAATGTCCATAATCCCACCCCCTTCTCCCAAACCCCCTCCCTCCCAGCAACCCTCAGTTTGTTTTGTGAGATTAAGAGTCACTTATGTTTTGTCTCCCTCCCAATCCCATCTTCTTCATCATATATTTTTTTAAAGATTTTACTTATTTATTTGAAAGACAGAGATCACAAGTAGGCAGAGAGGCAGGCAGAGAGAGAGGGGGAAGCAGGCTCCCTGCTGAGTGGAGAGCCTGATGTGGGGCTCGAACCCAGAACCCTGGGATCACGACTTGAGCCGAAGGCAGAGGCTTTAACCCTCTGAGCCACCCAGGCGCCCCTAAATCCAATTTTTTTCCTTAATATAAAATATATTCCTACAGCTTAAATGTTGCAGGGAAAAATATTCTTACTGGTATTTTTCAGTCTTATGACCATCATGACCATTGTTCATACATGGACCCCTAATTCTGTTTATTAATTTCATTTCCTTGTTTTCTAGAAAAAAATCATCATATATATATTTTTTTATATTTTTTATTTTTTATAAACATATATTTTTATCCCCAGGGGTACAGG